>NW_027250849.1:0-94778 GCF_044704955.1 Pristiophorus japonicus | reverse complement strand
TAGTCAGTATAAATATAACGGGGGATGCAGGGTAATGTTTAGTCAGTATAAATATAACGGGGGATGCAGGGTAATGTTTAGCCAGTATAAATATAACGGGGGATGCAGGGTAATGTTTAGTCAGTATAAATATAACGGGGGATGCAGGGTAATGTTTACTCAGTATAAATATAACGGGGGATGCAGGGTAATGTTTAGTCAGTATAAATATAACGGGGGATGCAGGGTAATGTTTAGTCAGTATAAATATAACGGGGGATGCAGGGTAATGTTTAGTCAGTATAAATATAACGGGGGATGCAGGGTAATGTTTAGTCAGTATAAATATAACGGGGGATGCAGGGTAATGTTTAGTCAGTATAAATATAACGGGGGATGCAGGGTAATGTTTAGTCAGTATAAATATAACGGGGGATGCAGGGTAATGTTTAGTCAGTATAAATATAACGGGGGATGCAGGGTAATGTTTAGTCAGTATAAATATAACGGGGGATGCAGGGTAATGTTTAGTCAGTATAAATATAACGGGGGATGCAGGGTAATGTTTAGTCAGTATAAATATAACGGGGGATGCAGGGTAATGTTTAGTCAGTATAAATATAACGGGGGATGCAGGGTAATGTTTAGTCAGTATAAATATAACGGGGGATGCAGGGTAATGTTTAGTCAGTATAAATATAACGGGGGATGCAGGGTAATGTTTAGTCAGTATAAATATAACGGGGGATGCAGGGTAATGTTTAGTCAGTATAAATATAACGGGGGATGCAGGGTAATGTTTAGTCAGTATAAATATAACGGGGGATGCAGGGTAATGTTTAGTCAGTATAAATATAACGGGGGATGCAGGGTAATGTTTAGTCAGTATAAATATAACGGGGGATGCAGGGTAATGTTTAGTCAGTATAAATATAACGGGGGATGCAGGGTAATGTTTAGTCAGTATAAATATAACGGGGGATGCAGGGTAATGTTTAGTCAGTATAAATATAACGGGGGATGCAGGGTAATGTTTAGTCAGTATAAATATAACGGGGGATGCAGGGTAATGTTTAGTCAGTATAAATATAACGGGGGATGCAGGGTAATGTTTAGTCAGTATAAATATAACGGGGGATGCAGGGTAATGTTTAGTCAGTATAAATATAACGGGGGATGCAGGGTAATGTTTATCCAGTATAAATATAACGGGGGATGCAGGGTAATGTTTAGCCAGTATAAATATAACGGGGGATGCAGGGTAATGTTTAGTCAGTATAAATATAACGGGGGATGCAGGGTAATGTTTAGTCAGTATAAATATAACGGGGGATGCAGGGTAATGTTTAGTCAGTATAAATATAACGGGGGATGCAGGGTAATGTTTAGTCAGTATAAATATAACGGGGTATGCAGGGTAATGTTTAGCCAGTATAAATATAACGGGGGATGCAGGGTAATGTTTAGTCAGTATAAATATAACGGGGGATGCAGGGGTAATGTTTAGTCAGTATAAATATAACGGGGGATGCAGGGTAATGTTTAGTCAGTATAAATATAACGGGGGATGCAGGGTAATGTTTACCCAGTATAAATATAACGGGGGATGCAGGGTAATGTTTAGCCAGTATAAATATAACGGGGGATGCAGGGTAATGTTTAGTCAGTATAAATATAACGGGGGATGCAGGGTAATGTTTAGTCAGTATAAATATAACGGGGGATGCAGGGTAATGTTTAGCCAGTATAAATATAACGGGGGATGCAGGGTAATGTTTAGTCAGTATAAATATAACGGGGGATGCAGGGTAATGTTTAGCCAGTATAAATATAACGGGGGATGCAGGGTAATGTTTAGTCAGTATAAATATAACGGGGGATGCAGGGTAATGTTTACCCAGTATAAATATAACGGGGGATGCAGGGTAATGTTTAGTCAGTATAAATATAACGGGGGATGCAGGGTAATGTTTAGTCAGTATAAATATAACGGGGATGCAGGGTAATGTTTAGTCAGTATAAATATAACGGGGGATGCGGGGTAATGTTTAGTCAGTATAAATATAACGGGGGATGCAGGGTAATGTTTAGTCAGTATAAATATAACGGGGGATGCAGGGTAATGTTTAGTCAGTATAAATATAACGGGGGATGCAGGGTAATGTTTAGCTAGTATAAATATAACGGGGGATGCAGGGTAATGTTTAGTCAGTATAAATATAACGGGGAATGCAGGGTAATGTTTAGCCAGTATAAATATAACGGGGGATGCAGGGTAATGTTTAGTCAGTATAAATATAACGGGGGATGCGGGGTAATGTTTAGTCAGTATAAATATAACGGGGGATGCAGGGTAATGTTTAGTCAGTATAAATATAACGGGGGATGCAGGGTAATGTTTACCCAGTATAAATATAACGGGGGATGCAGGGTAATGTTTAGCCAGTATAAATATAACGGGGGATGCAGGGTAATGTTTAGTCAGTATAAATATAACGGGGGATGCAGGGTAATGTTTAGTCAGTATAAATATAACGGGGGATGCAGGGTAATGTTTAGCCAGTATAAATATAACGGGGGATGCAGGGTAATGTTTAGTCAGTATAAATATAACGGGGGATGCAGGGGAATGTTTACCCAGTATAAATATAACGGGGGATGCAGGGTAATGTTTAGTCAGTATAAATATAACGGGGGATGCAGGGTAATGTTTACCCAGTATAAATATAACGGGGGATGCAGGGTAATGTTTAGTCAGTATAAATATAACGGGGGATGCAGGGTAATGTTTAGTCAGTATAAATATAACGGGGATGCAGGGTAATGTTTAGTCAGTATAAATATAACGGGGGATGCGGGGTAATGTTTAGTCAGTATAAATATAACGGGGGATGCAGGGTAATGTTTAGTCAGTATAAATATAACGGGGGATGCAGGGTAATGTTTAGTCAGTATAAATATAACGGGGGATGCAGGGTAATGTTTAGCTAGTATAAATATAACGGGGGATGCAGGGTAATGTTTAGTCAGTATAAATATAACGGGGGATGCAGGGTAATGTTTAGCTAGTATAAATATAACGGGGGATGCAGGGTAATGTTTAGTCAGTATAAATATAACGGGGGATGCAGGGTAATGTTTAGTCAGTATAAATATAACGGGGGATGCAGGGTCATGTTTAGTCAGTATAAATATAACTGGGGATGCAGGGTAATGTTTACCCAGTATAAATATAACGGGGGATGCAGGGTAATGTTTACCCAGTATAAATATAACGGGGGATGCAGGGTAATGTTTAGTCAGTATAAATATAACGGGGGATGCAGTGTAATGTTTAGTCAGTATAAATAGAACGGGGGATGCAGGGTAATGTTTAGTCAGTATAAATATAACGGGGGATGCGGGGTAATGTTTACCCAGTATAAATATAACGGGGGATGCAGGGTAATGTTTAGTCAGTATAAATATAACGGGGGATGCAGGGTAATGTTTACCCAGTATAAATATAACGGGGGATGCAGGGTAATGTTTACCCAGTATAAATATAACGGTGGATGCAGGGTAATGTTTCCCAGTATAAATATAACGGGGGATGCAGGGTAATGTTTACCCAGTATAAATATAACGGGGGATGCAGGGTAATGTTTACCCAGTATAAATATAACGGGAGATGCAGGGTAATGTTTAGTCAGTATAAATATAACGGGGGATGCAGGGTAATGTTTAGTCAGTATAAATATAACGGGGGATGCAGGGTAATGTTTAGTCAGTATAAATATAACGGAGGATGCAGGGTAATGTTTAGTCAGTATAAATATAACGGGGGATGCAGGGTAATGTTTACCCAGTATAAATATAACGGGGGATGCAGGGTAATGTTTACCCAGTATAAATATAACGGGGGATGCAGGGTAATGTTTAGTCAGTATAAATATAACGGGGGATGCAGGGCAATGTTTAGTCAGTATAAATATAACGGGGGATGCAGGGTAATGTTTACCCAGTATAAATATAACGGGGGATGCAGGGTAATGTTTACCCAGTATAAATATAACGGTGGATGCAGGGTAATGTTTACCCAGTATAAATATAACGGGGGATGCAGGGTAATGTTTACCCAGTATAAATATAACGGGGGATGCAGGGTAATGTTTACCCAGTATAAATATAACGGGGGATGCAGGGTAATGTTTAGTCAGTATAAATATAACGGGGGATGCAGGGTAATGTTTAGTCAGTATAAATATAACGGGGGATGCAGGGTAATGTTTAGTCAGTATAAATATAACGGGGGATGCAGGGTAATGTTTAGTCAGTATAAATATAACGGGGGATGCAGGGTAATGTTTAGTCAGTATAAATATAACGGAGGATGCAGGGTAATGTTTAGTCAGTATAAATATAACGGGGGATGCAGGGTAATGTTTACCCAGTACAAATATAACGGGAGATGCAGGGTAATGTTTACCCAGTATAAATATAACGGGGGATGCAGGGTAATGTTTACCCAGTATAAATATAACGGGGGATGCAGGGTAATGTTTAGTCAGTATAAATATAACGGGGGATGCAGGGCAATGTTTAGTCAGTATAAATATAACGGGGGATGCAGGGTAATGTTTAGTCAGTATAAATATAACGGGGGATGCAGGGCAATGTTTAGTCAGTATAAATATAACGGGGGATGCAGGGTAATGTTTCGTCAGTATAAATATAACGGGGGATGCAGGGTAATGTTTAGTCAGTATAAATATAACGGGGGATGCAGGGTAATGTTTAGTCAGTATAAATATAACGGGGGATGCAGGGTAATGTTTAGTCAGTATAAATATAACGGGGGATGCAGGGTAATGTTTAGTCAGTATAAATATAACGGGGGATGCAGGGTAATGTTTAGTCAGTATAAATATAACGGGGGATGCAGGGTAATGTTTACCCAGTATAAATATAACGGGGGATGCAGGGTAATGTTTACCCAGTATAAATATAACGGGGGATGCAGGGTAATGTTTAGTCAGTATAAATATAACGGGGGATGCAGGGTAATGTTTAGTCAGTATAAATATAACGGGGGATGCAGGGTAATGTTTAGTCAGTATAAATATAACGGGGGATGCAGGGTAATGTTTAGTCAGTATAAATATAACGGGGGATGCAGGGTAATGTTTAGTCAGTATAAATATAACGGGGGATGCAGGGTAATGTTTAGTCAGTATAAATATAACGGGGGATGCAGGGTAATGTTTAGTCAGTATAAATATAACGGGGGATGCAGGGTAATGTTTACCCAGTATAAATATAACGGGGGATGCAGGGTAATGTTTAGTCAGTATAAATATAACGGGGGATGCAGGGTAATGTTTAGTCAGTATAAATATAACGGGGGATGCGGGGTAATGTTTAGTCAGTATAAATATAACGGGGGATGCAGGGTAATGTTTAGTCAGTATAAATATAACGGGGGATGCAGGGTAATGTTTAGTCAGTATAAATATAACGGGGGATGCAGGGTAATGTTTAGTCAGTATAAATATAACGGGGGATGCAGTGTAATGTTTAGTCAGTATAAATATAACGGGGGATGCAGGGTAATGTTTACCCAGTATAAATATAACGGGGGATGCGGGGTAATGTTTAGTCAGTATAAATATAACGGGGGATGCAGGGTAATGTTTAGTCAGTATAAATATAACGGGGGATGCAGGGTAATGTTTACCCAGTATAAATATAACGGGGATGCAGGGTAATGTTTAGTCAGTATAAATATAACGGGGATGCAGGGTAATGTTTAGTCAGTATAAATATAACGGGGGATGCGGGGTAATGTTTAGTCAGTATAAATATAACGGGGGATGCAGGGTAATGTTTAGTCAGTATAAATATAACGGGGGATGCAGGGTAATGTTTAGTCAGTATAAATATAACGGGGGATGCAGGGTAATGTTTAGCTAGTATAAATATAACGGGGGATGCAGGGTAATGTTTAGTCAGTATAAATATAACGGGGGATGCAGGGTAATGTTTAGCTAGTATAAATATAACGGGGGATGCAGGGTAATGTTTAGTCAGTATAAATATAACGGGGGATGCAGGGTAATGTTTAGTCAGTATAAATATAACGGGGGATGCAGGGTAATGTTTAGTCAGTATAAATATAACTGGGGATGCAGGGTAATGTTTACCCAGTATAAATATAACGGGGGATGCAGGGTAATGTTTACCCAGTATAAATATAACGGGGGATGCAGGGTAATGTTTAGTCAGTATAAATATAACGGGGGATGCAGTGTAATGTTTAGTCAGTATAAATAGAACGGGGGATGCAGGGTAATGTTTAGTCAGTATAAATATAACGGGGGATGCGGGGTAATGTTTACCCAGTATAAATATAACGGGGGATGCAGGGTAATGTTTAGTCAGTATAATTATAACGGGGGATGCAGGGTAATGTTTACCCAGTATAAATATAACGGGGGATGCAGGGTAATGTTTACCCAGTATAAATATAACGGTGGATGCAGGGTAATGTTTCCCAGTATAAATATAACGGGGGATGCAGGGTAATGTTTACCCAGTATAAATATAACGGGGGATGCAGGGTAATGTTTACCCAGTATAAATATAACGGGGGATGCAGGGTAATGTTTAGTCAGTATAAATATAACGGGGGATGCAGGGTAATGTTTAGTCAGTATAAATATAACGGGGGATGCAGGGTAATGTTTAGTCAGTATAAATATAACGGAGGATGCAGGGTAATGTTTAGTCAGTATAAATATAACGGGGGATGCAGGGTAATGTTTACCCAGTATAAATATAACGGGGGATGCAGGGTAATGTTTACCCAGTATAAATATAACGGGGGATGCAGGGTAATGTTTAGTCAGTATAAATATAACGGGGGATGCAGGGCAATGTTTAGTCAGTATAAATATAACGGGGGATGCAGGGTAATGTTTACCCAGTATAAATATAACGGGGGATGCAGGGTAATGTTTACCCAGTATAAATATAACGGTGGATGCAGGGTAATGTTTACCCAGTATAAATATAACGGGGGATGCAGGGTAATGTTTACCCAGTATAAATATAACGGGGGATGCAGGGTAATGTTTACCCAGTATAAATATAACGGGGGATGCAGGGTAATGTTTAGTCAGTATAAATATAACGGGGGATGCAGGGTAATGTTTAGTCAGTATAAATATAACGGGGGATGCAGGGCAATGTTTAGTCAGTATAAATATAACGGGGGATGCAGGGTAATGTTTAGTCAGTATAAATATAACGGGGGATGCAGGGTAATGTTTAGTCAGTATAAATATAACGGGGGATGCAGGGTAATGTTTAGTCAGTATAAATATAACGGAGGATGCAGGGTAATGTTTAGTCAGTATAAATATAACGGGGGATGCAGGGTAATGTTTACCCAGTACAAATATAACGGGAGATGCAGGGTAATGTTTACCCAGTATAAATATAACGGGGGATGCAGGGTAATGTTTACCCAGTATAAATATAACGGGGGATGCAGGGTAATGTTTAGTCAGTATAAATATAACGGGGGATGCAGGGCAATGTTTAGTCAGTATAAATATAACGGGGGATGCAGGGTAATGTTTAGTCAGTATAAATATAACGGGGGATGCAGGGCAATGTTTAGTCAGTATAAATATAACGGGGGATGCAGGGTAATGTTTAGTCAGTATAAATATAACGGGGGATGCAGGGTAATGTTTAGTCAGTATAAATATAACGGGGGATGCAGGGTAATGTTTAGTCAGTATAAATATAACGGGGGATGCAGGGTAATGTTTAGTCAGTATAAATATAACGGGGGATGCAGGGTAATGTTTAGTCAGTATAAATATAACGGGGGATGCAGGGTAATGTTTAGTCAGTATAAATATAACGGGGGATGCAGGGTAATGTTTACCCAGTATAAATATAACGGGGGATGCAGGGTAATGTTTACCCAGTATAAATATAACGGGGGATGCAGGGTAATGTTTAGTCAGTATAAATATAACGGGGGATGCAGGGTAATGTTTAGTCAGTATAAATATAACGGGGGATGCAGGGTAATGTTTAGTCAGTATAAATATAACGGGGGATGCAGGGTAATGTTTAGTCAGTATAAATATAACGGGGGATGCAGGGTAATGTTTAGTCAGTATAAATATAACGGGGGATGCAGGGTAATGTTTAGTCAGTATAAATATAACGGGGGATGCAGGGTAATGTTTAGTCAGTATAAATATAACGGGGGATGCAGGGTAATGTTTACCCAGTATAAATATAACGGGGGATGCAGGGTAATGTTTAGTCAGTATAAATATAACGGGGGATGCAGGGTAATGTTTAGTCAGTATAAATATAACGGGGGATGCGGGGTAATGTTTAGTCAGTATAAATATAACGGGGGATGCAGGGTAATGTTTAGTCAGTATAAATATAACGGGGGATGCAGGGTAATGTTTAGTCAGTATAAATATAACGGGGGATGCAGGGTAATGTTTAGTCAGTATAAATATAACGGGGGATGCAGGGTAATGTTTAGTCAGTATAAATATAACGGGGGATGCAGGGTAATGTTTACCCAGTATAAATATAACGGGGGATGCGGGGTAATGTTTAGTCAGTATAAATATAACGGGGGATGCAGGGTAATGTTTAGTCAGTATAAATATAACGGGGGATGCAGGGTAATGTTTAGTCAGTATAAATATAACGGGGGATGCAGGGTAATGTTTAGTCAGTATAAATATAACGGGGGATGCAGGGTAATGTTTAGTCAGTATAAATATAACGGGGGATGCAGGGTAATGTTTAGTCAGTATAAATATAACGGGGGATGCAGGGTAATGTTTAGTCAGTATAAATATAACGGGGGATGCAGGGTAATGTTTAGTCAGTATAAATATAACGGGGGATGCAGGGTAATGTTTAGTCAGTATAAATAGAACGGGGGATGCGGGGTAATGTTTAGTCAGTATAAATATAACGGGGGATGCAGGGTAATGTTTAGTCAGTATAAATATAACGGGGGATGCAGGGTAATGTTTAGTCAGTATAAATATAACGGGGGATGCAGGGTAATGTTTACCCAGTATAAATATAACGGGGGATGCAGGGTAATGTTTAGTCAGTATAAATATAACGGGGGATGCAGGGTAATGTTTAGTCAGTATAAATATAACGGGGGAAGCAGGGTAATGTTTAGTCAGTATAAATATAACGGGGGATGCAGGGTAATGTTTACCCAGTATAAATATAACGGGGGATGCAGGGTAATGTTTAGTCAGTATAAATATAACGGGGGATGCAGGGTAATGTTTAGTCAGTATAAATATAACGGGGGATGCAGGGTAATATTTAGTCAGTATAAATATAACGGGGGATGCAGGGTAATGTTTAGTCAGTATAAATATAACGGGGGATGCAGGGTAATGTTTAGTCAGTATAAATATAACGGGGGATGCAGGGTAATGTTTAGTCAGTATAAATATAACGGGGGATGCAGGGTAATGTTTAGTCAGTATAAATATAACGGGGGATGCAGGGTAATGTTTACCCAGTATAAATATAACGGGGGATGCAGGGTAATGTTTAGTCAGTATAAATATAACGGGGGATGCAGGGTAATGTTTAGTCAGTATAAATATAACGGGGGATGCGGGGTAATGTTTAGTCAGTATAAATATAACGGGGGATGCAGGGTAATGTTTAGTCAGTATAAATATAACGGGGGATGCAGGGTAATGTTTAGTCAGTATAAATATAACGGGGGATGCAGGGTAATGTTTAGTCAGTATAAATATAACGGGGGATGCAGGGTAATGTTTAGTCAGTATAAATATAACGGGGGATGCGGGGTAATGTTTAGTCAGTATAAATATAACGGGGGATGCAGGGTAATGTTTAGTCAGTATAAATATAACGGGGGATGCAGGGTAATGTTTAGTCAGTATAAATATAACGGGGGATGCAGGGTAATGTTTAGTCAGTATAAATATAACGGGGGATGCAGGGTAATGTTTAGTCAGTATAAATATAACGGGGGATGCAGGGTAATGTTTAGTCACTATAAATATAACGGGGATGCAGGGTAATGTTTACCCAGTATAAATATAACGGGGGATGCAGGGTAATGTTTACCCAGTATAAATATAACGGGGGATGCAGGGTAATGTTTACCCAGTATAAATATAACGGGGGATGCAGGGTAATGTTTAGTCAGTATAAATATAACGGGGGATGCAGGGTAATCTTTAGTCAGTATAAATATAACGGGGGATGCAGGGTAATGTTTAGTCAGTATAAATATAACGGGGAATGCAGGGTAATGTTTAGCCAGTATAAATATAACGGGGGAGGCAGGGTAATGTTTAGTCAGTATAAATATAACGGGGGATGCGGGGTAATGTTTAGCCAGTATAAATATAACGGGGGATGCAGGGTAATGTTTAGCCAGTATAAATATAACGGGGGATGCAGGGTAATGTTTAGTCAGTATAAATATAACGGGGGATGCAGGGTAATGTTTAGTCAGTATAAATATAACGGGGGATGCAGGGTAATGTTTAGTCAGTATAAATATAACGGGGGATGCAGGGTAATGTTTAGTCAGTATAAATATAACGGGGGATGCAGGGTAATGTTTACCCAGTATAAATATAACGGGGGATGCAGGGTAATGTTTAGTCAGTATAAATATAACGGGGGATGCAGGGTAATGTTTACCCAGTATAAATATAACGGGGGATGCAGGGTAATGTTTAGTCAGTATAAATATAACGGGGGATGCAGGGTAATGTTTAGTCAGCATAAATATAACGGGGATGCAGGGTAATGTTTAGTCAGTATAAATATAACGGGGGATGCGGGGTAATGTTTAGTCAGTATAAATATAACGGGGGATGCAGGGTAATGTTTAGTCAGTATAAATATAACGGGGGATGCAGGGTAATGTTTAGTCAGTATAAATATAACGGGGGATGCAGGGTAATGTTTAGCTAGTATAAATATAACGGGGGATGCAGGGTAATGTTTAGTCAGTATAAATATAACGGGGGATGCAGGGTAATGTTTAGCTCGTATAAATATAACGGGGGATGCAGGGTAATGTTTAGTCAGTATAAATATAACGGGGGATGCAGGGTAATGTTTAGTCAGTATAAATATAACGGGGGATGCAGGGTAATGTTTAGTCAGTATAAATATAACTGGGGATGCAGGGTAATGTTTACCCAGTATAAATATAACGGGGGATGCAGGGTAATGTTTACCCAGTATAAATATAACGGGGGATGCAGGGTAATGTTTAGTCAGTATAAATATAACGGGGGATGCAGTGTAATGTTTAGTCAGTATAAATAGAACGGGGGATGCAGGGTAATGTTTAGTCAGTATAAATATAACGGGGGATGCGGGGTAATGTTTAGTCAGTATAAATATAACGGGGGATGCAGGGTAATGTTTAGTCAGTATAAATATAACGGGGGATGCAGGGTAATGTTTACCCAGTATAAATATAACGGGGGATGCAGGGTAATGTTTAGTCAGTATAAATATAACGGGGGATGCAGGGTAATGTTTAGTCAGTATAAATATAACGGGTGATGCGGGGTAATGTTTACCCAGTATAAATATAACGGGGGATGCAGGGTAATGTTTAGTCAGTATAAATATAACGGGGGATGCAGGGTAATGTTTAGTCAGTATAAATATAACGGGGGATGCGGGGTAATGTTTAGTCAGTATAAATATAACGGGGGATGCAGGGTAATGTTTAGTCAGTATAAATATAACGGGGGATGCAGGGTAATGTTTAGTCAGTATAAATATAACGGGGGATGCAGGGTCATGTTTAGTCAGTATAAATATAACGGGGGATGCAGGGTAATGTTTAGTCAGTATAAATATAACGGGGGATGCGGAGTAATGTTTAGTCAGTATAAATATAACGGGGCATGCAGGGTAATGTTTACCCAGTATAAATATAACGGGGGATGCAGGGTAATGTTTAGTCAGTATAAATATAACGGGGGATGCGGGGTAATGTTTAGTCAGTATAAATATAACGGGGGATGCAGGGTAATGTTTAGTCAGTATAAATATAACGGGGGATGCAGGGTAATGTTTAGTCAGTATAAATATAACGGGGGATGCAGGGTAATGTTTAGTCAGTATAAATATAACGGGGATGCAGGGTAATGTTTACCCAGTATAAATATAACGGGGGATGCAGGGTAATGTTTACCCAGTATAAATATAACGGGGGATGCAGGGTAAAGTTTACCCAGTATAAATATAACGGGGGATGCAGGGTAATGTTTAGTCAGTATAAATATAACGGGGGATGCAGGGTAATGTTTAGTCAGTATAAATATAACGGGGGATGCAGGGTAATGTTTAGTCAGTATAAATATAACGGGGAATGCAGGGTAATGTTTAGCCAGTATAAATATAACGGGGGAGGCAGGGTAATGTTTAGTCAGTATAAATATAACGGGGGATGCGGGGTAATGTTTAGCCAGTATAAATATAACGGGGGATGCAGGGTAATGTTTAGCCAGTATAAATATAACGGGGGATGCAGGGTAATGTTTAGTCAGTATAAATATAACGGGGGATGCAGGGTAATGTTTAGTCAGTATAAATATAACGGGGGATGCAGGGTAATGTTTAGTCAGTATAAATATAACGGGGGATGCAGGGTAATGTTTAGTCAGTATAAATATAACGGGGGATGCAGGGTAATGTTTACCCAGTATAAATATAACGGGGGATGCAGGGTAATGTTTAGTCAGTATAAATATAACGGGGGATGCAGGGTAATGTTTACCCAGTATAAATATAACGGGGGATGCAGGGTAATGTTTAGTCAGTATAAATATAACGGGGGATGCAGGGTAATGTTTAGTCAGCATAAATATAACGGGGATGCAGGGTAATGTTTAGTCAGTATAAATATAACGGGGGATGCGGGGTAATGTTTAGTCAGTATAAATATAACGGGGGATGCAGGGTAATGTTTAGTCAGTATAAATATAACGGGGGATGCAGGGTAATGTTTAGTCAGTATAAATATAACGGGGGATGCGGGGTAATGTTTAGCCAGTATAAATATAACGGGGGATGCAGGGTAATGTTTAGCCAGTATAAATATAACGGGGGATGCAGGGTAATGTTTAGTCAGTATAAATATAACGGGGGATGCAGGGTAATGTTTAGTCAGTATAAATATAACGGGGGATGCAGGGTAATGTTTAGTCAGTATAAATATAACGGGGGATGCAGGGTAATGTTTAGTCAGTATAAATATAACGGGGGATGCAGGGTAATGTTTACCCAGTATAAATATAACGGGGGATGCAGGGTAATGTTTAGTCAGTATAAATATAACGGGGGATGCAGGGTAATGTTTACCCAGTATAAATATAACGGGGGATGCAGGGTAATGTTTAGTCAGTATAAATATAACGGGGGATGCAGGGTAATGTTTAGTCAGCATAAATATAACGGGGATGCAGGGTAATGTTTAGTCAGTATAAATATAACGGGGGATGCGGGGTAATGTTTATTCAGTATAAATATAACGGGGGATGCAGGGTAATGTTTAGTCAGTATAAATATAACGGGGGATGCAGGGTAATGTTTAGTCAGTATAAATATAACGGGGGATGCAGGGTAATGTTTAGCTAGTATAAATATAACGGGGGATGCAGGGTAATGTTTAGTCAGTATAAATATAACGGGGGATGCAGGGTAATGTTTAGCTCGTATAAATATAACGGGGGATGCAGGGTAATGTTTAGTCAGTATAAATATAACGGGGGATGCAGGGTAATGTTTAGTCAGTATAAATATAACGGGGGATGCAGGGTAATGTTTAGTCAGTATAAATATAACTGGGGATGCAGGGTAATGTTTACCCAGTATAAATATAACGGGGGATGCAGGGTAATGTTTACCCAGTATAAATATAACGGGGGATGCAGGGTAATGTTTAGTCAGTATAAATATAACGGGGGATGCAGTGTAATGTTTAGTCAGTATAAATAGAACGGGGGATGCAGGGTAATGTTTAGTCAGTATAAATATAACGGGGGATGCGGGGTAATGTTTAGTCAGTATAAATATAACGGGGGATGCAGGGTAATGTTTAGTCAGTATAAATATAACGGGGGATGCAGGGTAATGTTTACCCAGTATAAATATAACGGGGGATGCAGGGTAATGTTTAGTCAGTATAAATATAACGGGGGATGCAGGGTAATGTTTAGTCAGTATAAATATAACGGGTGATGCGGGGTAATGTTTACCCAGTATAAATATAACGGGGGATGCAGGGTAATGTTTAGTCAGTATAAATATAACGGGGGATGCAGGGTAATGTTTAGTCAGTATAAATATAACGGGGGATGCGGGGTAATGTTTAGTCAGTATAAATATAACGGGGGATGCAGGGTAATGTTTAGTCAGTATAAATATAACGGGGGATGCAGGGTAATGTTTAGTCAGTATAAATATAACGGGGGATGCAGGGTCATGTTTAGTCAGTATAAATATAACGGGGGATGCAGGGTAATGTTTAGTCAGTATAAATATAACGGGGGATGCGGAGTAATGTTTAGTCAGTATAAATATAACGGGGCATGCAGGGTAATGTTTACCCAGTATAAATATAACGGGGGATGCAGGGTAATGTTTAGTCAGTATAAATATAACGGGGGATGCGGGGTAATGTTTAGTCAGTATAAATATAACGGGGGATGCAGGGTAATGTTTAGTCAATATAAATATAACGGGGGATGCAGGGTAATGTTTAGTCAGTATAAATATAACGGGGGATGCAGGGTAATGTTTAGTCAGTATAAATATAACGGGGGATGCAGGGTAATGTTTAGTCAGTATAAATATAACGGGGGATGCGGAGTAATGTTTAGTCAGTATAAATATAACGGGTGATGCGGGGTAATGTTTACCCAGTATAAATATAACGGGGGATGCAGGGTAATGTTTAGTCAGCATAAATATAACGGGGGATGCAGGGTAATGTTTACCCAGTATAAATATAACGGGGGATGCAGGGTAATGTTTAGTCAATACAAATATAACGGGGGATGCAGGGTAATGTTTAGTCAGTATAAATATAACGGGGGATGCAGGGTAATGTTTAGTCAGTATAAATATAACGGGGGATGCAGGGTAATGTTTAGTCAGTATAAATATAACGGGGGATGCAGGGTAATGTTTAGTCAATACAAATATAACGGGGGATGCAGGGTAATGTTTAGTCAGTATAAATATAACGGGGGATGCAGGGTAATGTTTAGTCAGTATAAATATAACGGGGGATGCAGGGTAATGTTTAGTCAGTATAAATATAACGGGGGATGCGGAGTAATGTTTAGTCAGTATAAATATAACGGGGGATGCAGGGTAATGTTTACCCAGTATAAATATAACGGGGGATGCAGGGTAATGTTTAGTCAGTATAAATATAACGGGGGATGCGGGGTAATGTTTAGTCAGTATAAATATAACGGGGGATGCAGGGTAATGTTTAGTCAATACAAATATAACGGGGGATGCAGGGTAATGTTTAGTCAGTATAAATATAACGGGGGATGCAGGGTAATGTTTAGTCAGTATAAATATAACGGGGGATGCAGGGTAATGCTTAGTCAGTATAAATATAACGGGGGATGCGGAGTAATGTTTAGTCAGTATAAATATAACGGGGGATGCAGGGTAATGTTTAGTCAGTATAAATATAACGGGGGATGCAGGGTAATGTTTAGTCAGTATAAATATAACGGAGGATGCAGGGTAATGTTTAGTCAGTATAAATATAACGGGGGATGCAGGGTAATGTTTACCCAGTATAAATATAACGGGGGATGCAGGGTAATGTTTAGTCAGTATAAATATAACGGGGGATGCAGGGTAATGTTTACCCAGTATAAATATAACGGGGGATGCAGGGTAATGTTTAGTCAGTATAAATATAACGGGGGATGCGGGGTAATGTTTAGTCAGTATAAATATAACGGGGGATGCAGGGTAATGTTTAGTCAATATAAATATAACGGGGGATGCAGGGTAATGTTTAGTCAGTATAAATATAACGGGGGATGCAGGGTAATGTTTAGTCAGTATAAATATAACGGGGGATGCAGGGTAATGTTTACCCAGTATAAATATAACGGGGGATGCAGGGTAATGTTTAGTCAGTATAAATATAACGGGGGATGCGGGGTAATGTTTACCCAGTATAAATATAACGGGGGATGCGGGGTAATGTTTAGTCAGTATAAATATAACGGGGGATGCGGGGTAATGTTTAGTCAGTATAAATATAACGGGGGATGCAGGGTAATGTTTAGTCAGTATAAATATAACGGGTGATGCGGGGTAATGTTTAGTCAGTATAAATATAACGGGGGATGCAGGGTAATGTTTAGTCAGTATAAATATAACGGGTGATGCGGGGTAATGTTTACCCAGTATAAATATAACGGGGGATGCGGGGTAATGTTTAGTCAGTATAAATATAACGGGGGATGCGGGGTAATGTTTAGTCAGTATAAATATAACGGGGGATGCAGGGTAATGTTTAGTCAGTATAAATATAACGGGGGATGCAGGGTAATGTTTAGTCAGTATAAATATAACGGGGGATGCAGGGTAATGTTTAGTCAGTATAAATATAACGGGGGATGCAGGGTAATGTTTAGTCAGTATAAATATAACGGGGGATGCAGGGTAATGTTTAGTCAGTATAAATATAACGGGGGATGCAGGGTAATGTTTAGTCAGTATAAATATAACGGGGGATGCAGGGTAATGTTTAGTCAGTATAAATATAACGGGGGATGCAGGGTAATGTTTAGTCAGTATAAATATAACGGGGGATGCAGGGTAATGATTACCCAGTATAAATATAACGGGGGATGCAGGGTAATGTTTACCCAGTATAAATATAACGGGGGATGCAGGGTAATGTTTAGTCAGTATAAATATAACGGGGGAAGCGGGGTAATGTTTAGTCAGTATAAATATAACGGGGGATGCAGGGTAATGTTTAGTCAGTATAAATATAACGGGGGATGCAGGGTAATGTTTAGTCAGTATAAATATAACGGGGGATGCAGGGTAATGTTTAGTCAGTATAAATATAACGGGGGATGCAGGGTAATGTTTAGTCAGTATAAATATAACGGGGGATGCAGGGTAATGTTTAGTCAGTATAAATATAACGGGGGATGCAGGGTAATGTTTAGTCAGTATAAATATAACGGGGGATGCAGGGTAATGTTTACCCAGTATAAATATAACGGGGGATGCAGGGTAATGTTTACCCAGTATAAATATAACGGGGGATGCAGGGTAATGTTTAGTCAGTATAAATATAACGGGGGATGCGGGGTAATGTTTAGTCAGTATAAATATAACGGGGGTGCGGGGTAATGTTTAGTCAGTATAAATATAACGGGGGATGCAGGGTAATGTTTACCCAGTATAAATATAACGGGGGATGCAGGGTAATGTTTAGTCAGTATAAATATAACGGGGGATGCAGGGTAATGTTTAGTCAGTATAAATATAACGGGGGTGCGGGGTAATGTTTAGTCAGTATAAATATAACGGGGGATGCAGGGTAATGTTTAGTCAGTATAAATATAACGGGGGATGCAGGGTAATGTTTAGTCAGTATAAATATAACGGGGGATGCAGGGTAATGTTTAGTCAGTATAAATATAACGGGGGATGCAGGGTAATGTTTAGTCAGTATAAATATAACGGGGGATGCAGGGTAATGTTTAGTCAGTATAAATATAACGGGGGATGCAGGGTAATGTTTAGTCAGTGTAAATATAACGGGGGATGCAGGGTAATGATTACCCAGTATAAATATAACGGGGGATGCAGGGTAATGTTTACCCAGTATAAATATAACGGGGGATGCAGGGTAATGTTTAGTCAGTATAAATATAACGGGGGAAGCGGGGTAATGTTTAGTCAGTATAAATATAACGGGGGATGCAGGGTAATGTTTAGTCAGTATAAATATAACGGGGGATGCAGGGTAATGTTTAGTCAGTATAAATATAACGGGGGATGCAGGGTAATGTTTAGTCAGTATAAATATAACGGGGGATGCAGGGTAATGTTTAGTCAGTATAAATATAACGGGGGATGCAGGGTAATGTTTAGTCAGTATAAATATAACGGGGGATGCAGGGTAATGTTTAGTCAGTATAAATATAACGGGGGATGCAGGGTAATGTTTAGTCAGTATAAATATAACGGGGGATGCAGGGTAATGATTACCCAGTATAAATATAACGGGGGATGCAGGGTAATGTTTACCCAGTATAAATATAACGGGGGATGCAGGGTAATGTTTACCCAGTATAAATATAACGGGGGATGCAGGGTAATGTTTAGTCAGTATAAATATAACGGGGGATGCAGGGTAATGTTTAGTCAGTATAAATATAACGGGGGATGCAGGGTAATGTTTAGTCAGTATAAATATAACGGGGAATGCAGGGTAATGTTTAGCCAGTATAAATATAACGGGGGAGGCAGGGTAATGTTTAGTCAGTATAAATATAACGGGGGATGCGGGGTAATGTTTAGTCAGTATAAATATAACGGGGGATGCAGGGTAATGTTTAGTCAGTATAAATATAACGGGGGATGCAGGGTAATGTTTAGCCAGTATAAATATAACGGGGGATGCAGGGTAATGTTTAGCCAGTATAAATATAACGGGGGATGCAGGGTAATGTTTAGTCAGTATAAATATAACGGGGGATGCAGGGTAATGTTTAGTCAGTATAAATATAACGGGGGATGCAGGGTAATGTTTAGTCAGTATAAATATAACGGGGGATGCAGGGTAATGTTTAGTCAGTATAAATATAACGGGGGATGCAGGGTAATGTTTACCCAGTATAAATATAACGGGGGATGCAGGGTAATGTTTAGTCAGTATAAATATAACGGGGGATGCAGGGTAATGTTTACCCAGTATAAATATAACGGGGGATGCAGGGTAATGTTTAGTCAGTATAAATATAACGGGGGATGCAGGGTAATGTTTAGTCAGTATAAATATAACGGGGATGCAGGGTAATGTTTAGTCAGTATAAATATAACGGGGGATGCGGGGTAATGTTTAGTCAGTATAAATATAACGGGGGATGCAGGGTAATGTTTAGTCAGTATAAATATAACGGGGGATGCAGGGTAATGTTTAGTCAGTATAAATATAACGGGGGATGCAGGGTAATGTTTAGCTAGTATAAATATAACGGGGGATGCAGGGTAATGTTTAGTCAGTATAAATATAACGGGGGATGCAGGGTAATGTTTAGCTCGTATAAATATAACGGGGGATGCAGGGTAATGTTTAGTCAGTATAAATATAACGGGGGATGCAGGGTAATGTTTAGTCAGTATAAATATAACGGGGGATGCAGGGTAATGTTTAGTCAGTATAAATATAACTGGGGATGCAGGGTAATGTTTACCCAGTATAAATATAACGGGGGATGCAGGGTAATGTTTACCCAGTATAAATATAACGGGGGATGCAGGGTAATGTTTAGTCAGTATAAATATAACGGGGGATGCAGTGTAATGTTTAGTCAGTATAAATAGAACGGGGGATGCAGGGTAATGTTTAGTCAGTATAAATATAACGGGGGATGCGGGGTAATGTTTAGTCAGTATAAATATAACGGGGGATGCAGGGTAATGTTTAGTCAGTATAAATATAACGGGGGATGCAGGGTAATGTTTAGTCAGTATAAATATAACGGGGGATGCAGGGTAATGTTTACCCAGTATAAATATAACGGGGGATGCAGGGTAATGTTTAGTCAGTATAAATATAACGGGGGATGCAGGGTAATGTTTACCCAGTATAAATATAACGGGGGATGCAGGGTAATGTTTAGTCAGTATAAATATAACGGGGGATGCAGGGTAATGTTTAGTCAGTATAAATATAACGGGTGATGCGGGGTAATGTTTACCCAGTATAAATATAACGGGGGATGCAGGGTAATGTTTAGTCAGTATAAATATAACGGGAGATGCAGGGTAATGTTTAGTCAGTATAAATATAACGGGGGATGCAGGGTCATGTTTAGTCAGTATAAATATAACGGGGGATGCAGGGTAATGTTTAGTCAGTATAAATATAACGGGGGATGCGGAGTAATGTTTAGTCAGTATAAATATAACGGGGGATGCAGGGTAATGTTTACCCAGTATAAATATAACGGGGGATGCAGGGTAATGTTTAGTCAGTATAAATATAACGGGGGATGCGGGGTAATGTTTAGTCAGTATAAATATAACGGGGGATGCAGGGTAATGTTTAGTCAATATAAATATAACGGGGGATGCAGGGTAATGTTTAGTCAGTATAAATATAACGGGGGATGCAGGGTAATGTTTAGTCAGTATAAATATAACGGGGGATGCAGGGTAATGTTTAGTCAGTATAAATATAACGGGGGATGCGGAGTAATGTTTAGTCAGTATAAATATAACGGGTGATGCGGGGTAATGTTTACCCAGTATAAATATAACGGGGGATGCAGGGTAATGTTTAGTCAGCATAAATATAACGGGGGATGCAGGGTAATGTTTACCCAGTATAAATATAACGGGGGATGCAGGGTAATGTTTAGTCAATACAAATATAACGGGGGATGCAGGGTAATGTTTAGTCAGTATAAATATAACGGGGGATGCAGGGTAATGTTTAGTCAGTATAAATATAACGGGGGATGCAGGGTAATGTTTAGTCAGTATAAATATAACGGGGGATGCAGGGTAATGTTTAGTCAATACAAATATAACGGGGGATGCAGGGTAATGTTTAGTCAGTATAAATATAACGGGGGATGCAGGGTAATGTTTAGTCAGTATAAATATAACGGGGGATGCAGGGTAATGTTTAGTCAGTATAAATATAACGGGGGATGCGGAGTAATGTTTAGTCAGTATAAATATAACGGGGGATGCAGGGTAATGTTTACCCAGTATAAATATAACGGGGGATGCAGGGTAATGTTTAGTCAGTATAAATATAACGGGGGATGCGGGGTAATGTTTAGTCAGTATAAATATAACGGGGGATGCAGGGTAATGTTTAGTCAATACAAATATAACGGGGGATGCAGGGTAATGTTTAGTCAGTATAAATATAACGGGGGATGCAGGGTAATGTTTAGTCAGTATAAATATAACGGGGGATGCAGGGTAATGTTTAGTCAGTATAAATATAACGGGGGATGCGGAGTAATGTTTAGTCAGTATAAATATAACGGGGGATGCAGGGTAATGTTTACCCAGTATAAATATAACGGGGGATGCAGGGTAATGTTTAGTCAGTATAAATATAACGGGGGATGCGGGGTAATGTTTAGTCAGTATAAATATAACGGGGGATGCAGGGTAATGTTTAGTCAATATAAATATAACGGGGGATGCAGGGTAATGTTTAGTCAGTATAAATATAACGGGGGATGCAGGGTAATGTTTAGTCAGTATAAATATAACGGGGGATGCAGGGTAATGTTTAGTCAGTATAAATATAACGGGTGATGCGGGGTAATGTTTACCCAGTATAAATATAACGGGGGATGCGGGGTAATGTTTAGTCAGTATAAATATAACGGGGGATGCGGGGTAATGTTTAGTCAGTATAAATATAACGGGGGATGCAGGGTAATGTTTAGTCAGTATAAATATAACGGGGGATGCAGGGTAATGTTTAGTCAGTATAAATATAAAGGGGGATGCAGGGTAATGTTTAGTCAGTATAAATATAACGGGGGATGCAGGGTAATGTTTAGTCAGTATAAATATAACGGGGGATGCAGGGTAATGTTTAGTCAGTATAAATATAACGGGGGATGCAGGGTAATGTTTAGTCAGTATAAATATAACGGGGGATGCAGGGTAATGTTTAGTCAGTATAAATATAACGGGGGATGCAGGGTAATGTTTAGTCAGTATAAATATAACGGGGGATGCAGGGTAATGATTACCCAGTATAAATATAACGGGGGATGCAGGGTAATGTTTACCCAGTATAAATATAACGGGGGATGCAGGGTAATGTTTAGTCAGTATAAATATAACGGGGGAAGCGGGGTAATGTTTAGTCAGTATAAATATAACGGGGGATGCAGGGTAATGTTTAGTCAGTATAAATATAACGGGGGATGCAGGGTAATGTTTAGTCAGTATAAATATAACGGGGGATGCAGGGTAATGTTTAGTCAGTATAAATATAACGGGGGATGCAGGGTAATGTTTAGTCAGTATAAATATAACGGGGGATGCAGGGTAATGTTTAGTCAGTATAAATATAACGGGGGATGCAGGGTAATGTTTAGTCAGTATAAATATAACGGGGGATGCAGGGTAATGTTTAGTCAGTATAAATATAACGGGGGATGCAGGGTAATGATTACCCAGTATAAATATAACGGGGGATGCAGGGTAATGTTTACCCAGTATAAATATAACGGGGGATGCAGGGTAATGTTTAGTCAGTATAAATATAACGGGGGAAGCAGGGTAATGTTTAGTCAGTATAAATATAACGGGGGATGCAGGGTAATGTTTAGTCAGTATAAATATAACGGGGGTGCGGGGTAATGTTTAGTCAGTATAAATATAACGGGGGATGCAGGGTAATGTTTACCCAGTATAAATATAACGGGGGATGCAGGGTAATGTTTAGTCAGTATAAATATAACGGGGGTGCGGGGTAATGTTTAGTCAGTATAAATATAACGGGGGATGCAGGGTAATGTTTACCCAGTATAAATATAACGGGGGATGCGGGGTAATGTTTAGTCAGTATAAATATAACGGGGGATGCAGGGTAATGTTTAGTCAGTATAAATATAACGGGGGTGCGGGGTAATGTTTAGTCAGTATAAATATAACGGGGGATGCAGGGTAATGTTTAGTCAGTATAAATATAACGGGGGATGCAGGGTAATGTTTAGTCAGTATAAATATAACGGGGGATGCAGGGTAATGTTTAGTCAGTATAAATATAACGGGGGATGCAGGGTAATGTTTAGTCAGTATAAATATAACGGGGGATGCAGGGTAATGTTTAGTCAGTATAAATATAACGGGGGATGCAGGGTAATGTTTAGTCAGTATAAATATAACGGGGGATGCAGGGTAATGATTACCCAGTATAAATATAACGGGGGATGCAGGGTAATGTTTACCCAGTATAAATATAACGGGGGATGCAGGGTAATGTTTAGTCAGTATAAATATAACGGGGGAAGCAGGGTAATGTTTAGTCAGTATAAATATAACGGGGGATGCAGGGTAATGTTTAGTCAGTATAAATATAACGGGGGTGCGGGGTAATGTTTAGTCAGTATAAATATAACGGGGGATGCAGGGTAATGTTTACCCAGTATAAATATAACGGGGGATGCAGGGTAATGTTTAGTCAGTATAAATATAACGGGGGTGCGGGGTAATGTTTAGTCAGTATAAATATAACGGGGGATGCAGGGTAATGTTTACCCAGTATAAATATAACGGGGGATGCGGGGTAATGTTTAGTCAGTATAAATATAACGGGGGATGCAGGGTAATGTTTAGTCAGTATAAATATAACGGGGGTGCGGGGTAATGTTTAGTCAGTATAAATATAACGGGGGATGCAGGGTAATGTTTAGTCAGTATAAATATAACGGGGGATGCAGGGTAATGTTTAGTCAGTATAAATATAACGGGGGATGCAGGGTAATGTTTAGTCAGTATAAATATAACGGGGGATGCAGGGTAATGTTTAGTCAGTATAAATATAACGGGGGATGCAGGGTAATGTTTAGTCAGTATAAATATAACGGGGGATGCAGGGTAATGTTTAGTCAGTATAAATATAACGGGGGATGCAGGGTAATGATTACCCAGTATAAATATAACGGGGGATGCAGGGTAATGTTTACCCAGTATAAATATAACGGGGGATGCAGGGTAATGTTTAGTCAGTATAAATATAACGGGGGAAGCGGGGTAATGTTTACCCAGTATAAATATAACGGGGGATGCAGGGTAATGTTTAGTCAGTATAAATATAACGGGGGATGCAGGGTAATGTTTAGTCAGTATAAATATAACGGGTGATGCGGGGTAATGTTTACCCAGTATAAATATAACGGGGGATGCAGGGTAATGTTTAGTCAGTATAAATATAACGGGGGATGCAGGGTAATGTTTAGTCAGTATAAATATAACGGGGGATGCAGGGTAATGTTTAGTCAGTATAAATATAACGGGGATGCAGGGTAATGTTTAGTCAGTATAAATATAACGGGGGATGCAGGGTAATGTTTAGTCAGTATAAATATAACGGGGGATGCGGGGTAATGTTTAGTCAGTATAAATATAACGGGGGATGCAGGGTAATGTTTAGTCAGTATAAATATAACGGGGGATGCAGGGTAATGTTTAGTCAGTATAAATATAACGGGGGATGCAGGGTCATGTTTAGTCAGTATAAATATAACGGGGGATGCAGGGTAATGTTTAGTCAGTATAAATATAACGGGGGATGCGGAGTAATGTTTAGTCAGTATAAATATAACGGGGCATGCAGGGTAATGTTTACCCAGTATAAATATAACGGGGGATGCAGGGTAATGTTTAGTCAGTATAAATATAACGGGGGATGCGGGGTAATGTTTAGTCAGTATAAATATAACGGGGGATGCAGGGTAATGTTTAGTCAGTATAAATATAACGGGGGATGCAGGGTAATGTTTAGTCAGTATAAATATAACGGGGGATGCAGGGTAATGTTTAGTCAGTATAAATATAACGGGGATGCAGGGTAATGTTTACCCAGTATAAATATAACGGGGGATGCAGGGTAATGTTTACCCAGTATAAATATAACGGGGGATGCAGGGTAATGTTTACCCAGTATAAATATAACGGGGGATGCAGGGTAATGTTTAGTCAGTATAAATATAACGGGGGATGCAGGGTAATGTTTAGTCAGTATAAATATAACGGGGGATGCAGGGTAATGTTTAGTCAGTATAAATATAACGGGGAATGCAGGGTAATGTTTAGCCAGTATAAATATAACGGGGGAGGCAGGGTAATGTTTAGTCAGTATAAATATAACGGGGGATGCGGGGTAATGTTTAGCCAGTATAAATATAACGGGGGATGCAGGGTAATGTTTAGCCAGTATAAATATAACGGGGGATGCAGGGTAATGTTTAGTCAGTATAAATATAACGGGGGATGCAGGGTAATGTTTAGTCAGTATAAATATAACGGGGGATGCAGGGTAATGTTTAGTCAGTATAAATATAACGGGGGATGCAGGGTAATGTTTAGTCAGTATAAATATAACGGGGGATGCAGGGTAATGTTTACCCAGTATAAATATAACGGGGGATGCAGGGTAATGTTTAGTCAGTATAAATATAACGGGGGATGCAGGGTAATGTTTACCCAGTATAAATATAACGGGGGATGCAGGGTAATGTTTAGTCAGTATAAATATAACGGGGGATGCAGGGTAATGTTTAGTCAGCATAAATATAACGGGGATGCAGGGTAATGTTTAGTCAGTATAAATATAACGGGGGATGCGGGGTAATGTTTAGTCAGTATAAATATAACGGGGGATGCAGGGTAATGTTTAGTCAGTATAAATATAACGGGGGATGCAGGGTAATGTTTAGTCAGTATAAATATAACGGGGGATGCAGGGTAATGTTTAGCTAGTATAAATATAACGGGGGATGCAGGGTAATGTTTAGTCAGTATAAATATAACGGGGGATGCAGGGTAATGTTTAGCTCGTATAAATATAACGGGGGATGCAGGGTAATGTTTAGTCAGTATAAATATAACGGGGGATGCAGGGTAATGTTTAGTCAGTATAAATATAACGGGGGATGCAGGGTAATGTTTAGTCAGTATAAATATAACTGGGGATGCAGGGTAATGTTTACCCAGTATAAATATAACGGGGGATGCAGGGTAATGTTTACCCAGTATAAATATAACGGGGGATGCAGGGTAATGTTTAGTCAGTATAAATATAACGGGGGATGCAGTGTAATGTTTAGTCAGTATAAATAGAACGGGGGATGCAGGGTAATGTTTAGTCAGTATAAATATAACGGGGGATGCGGGGTAATGTTTAGTCAGTATAAATATAACGGGGGATGCAGGGTAATGTTTAGTCAGTATAAATATAACGGGGGATGCAGGGTAATGTTTACCCAGTATAAATATAACGGGGGATGCAGGGTAATGTTTAGTCAGTATAAATATAACGGGGGATGCAGGGTAATGTTTAGTCAGTATAAATATAACGGGTGATGCGGGGTAATGTTTACCCAGTATAAATATAACGGGGGATGCAGGGTAATGTTTAGTCAGTATAAATATAACGGGGGATGCAGGGTAATGTTTAGTCAGTATAAATATAACGGGGGATGCGGGGTAATGTTTAGTCAGTATAAATATAACGGGGGATGCAGGGTAATGTTTAGTCAGTATAAATATAACGGGGGATGCAGGGTAATGTTTAGTCAGTATAAATATAACGGGGGATGCAGGGTCATGTTTAGTCAGTATAAATATAACGGGGGATGCAGGGTAATGTTTAGTCAGTATAAATATAACGGGGGATGCGGAGTAATGTTTAGTCAGTATAAATATAACGGGGCATGCAGGGTAATGTTTACCCAGTATAAATATAACGGGGGATGCAGGGTAATGTTTAGTCAGTATAAATATAACGGGGGATGCGGGGTAATGTTTAGTCAGTATAAATATAACGGGGGATGCAGGGTAATGTTTAGTCAATATAAATATAACGGGGGATGCAGGGTAATGTTTAGTCAGTATAAATATAACGGGGGATGCAGGGTAATGTTTAGTCAGTATAAATATAACGGGGGATGCAGGGTAATGTTTAGTCAGTATAAATATAACGGGGGATGCGGAGTAATGTTTAGTCAGTATAAATATAACGGGTGATGCGGGGTAATGTTTACCCAGTATAAATATAACGGGGGATGCAGGGTAATGTTTAGTCAGCATAAATATAACGGGGGATGCAGGGTAATGTTTACCCAGTATAAATATAACGGGGGATGCAGGGTAATGTTTAGTCAATACAAATATAACGGGGGATGCAGGGTAATGTTTAGTCAGTATAAATATAACGGGGGATGCAGGGTAATGTTTAGTCAGTATAAATATAACGGGGGATGCAGGGTAATGTTTAGTCAGTATAAATATAACGGGGGATGCAGGGTAATGTTTAGTCAATACAAATATAACGGGGGATGCAGGGTAATGTTTAGTCAGTATAAATATAACGGGGGATGCAGGGTAATGTTTAGTCAGTATAAATATAACGGGGGATGCAGGGTAATGTTTAGTCAGTATAAATATAACGGGGGATGCGGAGTAATGTTTAGTCAGTATAAATATAACGGGGGATGCAGGGTAATGTTTACCCAGTATAAATATAACGGGGGATGCAGGGTAATGTTTAGTCAGTATAAATATAACGGGGGATGCGGGGTAATGTTTAGTCAGTATAAATATAACGGGGGATGCAGGGTAATGTTTAGTCAATACAAATATAACGGGGGATGCAGGGTAATGTTTAGTCAGTATAAATATAACGGGGGATGCAGGGTAATGTTTAGTCAGTATAAATATAACGGGGGATGCAGGGTAATGCTTAGTCAGTATAAATATAACGGGGGATGCGGAGTAATGTTTAGTCAGTATAAATATAACGGGGGATGCAGGGTAATGTTTACCCAGTATAAATATAACGGGGGATGCAGGATAATGTTTAGTCAGTATAAATATAACGGGGGATGCGGGGTAATGTTTAGTCAGTATAAATATAACGGGGGATGCAGGGTAATGTTTAGTCAATATAAATATAACGGGGGATGCAGGGTAATGTTTAGTCAGTATAAATATAACGGGGGATGCAGGGTAATGTTTAGTCAGTATAAATATAACGGGGGATGCAGGGTAATGTTTAGTCAGTATAAATATAACGGGTGATGCGGGGTAATGTTTACCCAGTATAAATATAACGGGGGATGCGGGGTAATGTTTAGTCAGTATAAATATAACGGGGGATGCGGGGTAATGTTTAGTCAGTATAAATATAACGGGGGATGCAGGGTAATGTTTAGTCAGTATAAATATAACGGGGGATGCAGGGTAATGTTTAGTCAGTATAAATATAACGGGGGATGCAGGGTAATGTTTAGTCAGTATAAATATAACGGGGGATGCAGGGTAATGTTTAGTCAGTATAAATATAACGGGGGATGCAGGGTAATGTTTAGTCAGTATAAATATAACGGGGGATGCAGGGTAATGTTTAGTCAGTATAAATATAACGGGGGATGCAGGGTAATGTTTAGTCAGTATAAATATAACGGGGGATGCAGGGTAATGTTTAGTCAGTATAAATATAACGGGGGATGCAGGGTAATGATTACCCAGTATAAATATAACGGGGGATGCAGGGTAATGTTTACCCAGTATAAATATAACGGGGGATGCAGGGTAATGTTTAGTCAGTATAAATATAACGGGGGAAGCGGGGTAATGTTTAGTCAGTATAAATATAACGGGGGATGCAGGGTAATGTTTAGTCAGTATAAATATAACGGGGGATGCAGGGTAATGTTTAGTCAGTATAAATATAACGGGGGATGCAGGGTAATGTTTAGTCAGTATAAATATAACGGGGGATGCAGGGTAATGTTTAGTCAGTATAAATATAACGGGGGATGCAGGGTAATGTTTAGTCAGTATAAATATAACGGGGGATGCAGGGTAATGTTTAGTCAGTATAAATATAACGGGGGATGCAGGGTAATGTTTACCCAGTATAAATATAACGGGGAATGCAGGGTAATGTTTAGCCAGTATAAATATAACGGGGGAGGCAGGGTAATGTTTAGTCAGTATAAATATAACGGGGGATGCGGGGTAATGTTTAGCCAGTATAAATATAACGGGGGATGCAGGGTAATGTTTAGCCAGTATAAATATAACGGGGGATGCAGGGTAATGTTTAGTCAGTATAAATATAACGGGGGATGCAGGGTAATGTTTAGTCAGTATAAATATAACGGGGGATGCAGGGTAATGTTTAGTCAGTATAAATATAACGGGGGATGCAGGGTAATGTTTAGTCAGTATAAATATAACGGGGGATGCAGGGTAATGTTTACCCAGTATAAATATAACGGGGGATGCAGGGTAATGTTTAGTCAGTATAAATATAACGGGGGATGCAGGGTAATGTTTACCCAGTATAAATATAACGGGGGATGCAGGGTAATGTTTAGTCAGTATAAATATAACGGGGGATGCAGGGTAATGTTTAGTCAGCATAAATATAACGGGGATGCAGGGTAATGTTTAGTCAGTATAAATATAACGGGGGATGCGGGGTAATGTTTAGTCAGTATAAATATAACGGGGGATGCAGGGTAATGTTTAGTCAGTATAAATATAACGGGGGATGCAGGGTAATGTTTAGTCAGTATAAATATAACGGGGGATGCAGGGTAATGTTTAGCTAGTATAAATATAACGGGGGATGCAGGGTAATGTTTAGTCAGTATAAATATAACGGGGGATGCAGGGTAATGTTTAGCTCGTATAAATATAACGGGGGATGCAGGGTAATGTTTAGTCAGTATAAATATAACGGGGGATGCAGGGTAATGTTTAGTCAGTATAAATATAACGGGGGATGCAGGGTAATGTTTAGTCAGTATAAATATAACTGGGGATGCAGGGTAATGTTTACCCAGTATAAATATAACGGGGGATGCAGGGTAATGTTTACCCAGTATAAATATAACGGGGGATGCAGGGTAATGTTTAGTCAGTATAAATATAACGGGGGATGCAGTGTAATGTTTAGTCAGTATAAATAGAACGGGGGATGCAGGGTAATGTTTAGTCAGTATAAATATAACGGGGGATGCGGGGTAATGTTTAGTCAGTATAAATATAACGGGGGATGCAGGGTAATGTTTAGTCAGTATAAATATAACGGGGGATGCAGGGTAATGTTTACCCAGTATAAATATAACGGGGGATGCAGGGTAATGTTTAGTCAGTATAAATATAACGGGGGATGCAGGGTAATGTTTAGTCAGTATAAATATAACGGGTGATGCGGGGTAATGTTTACCCAGTATAAATATAACGGGGGATGCAGGGTAATGTTTAGTCAGTATAAATATAACGGGGGATGCAGGGTAATGTTTAGTCAGTATAAATATAACGGGGGATGCGGGGTAATGTTTAGTCAGTATAAATATAACGGGGGATGCAGGGTAATGTTTAGTCAGTATAAATATAACGGGGGATGCAGGGTAATGTTTAGTCAGTATAAATATAACGGGGGATGCAGGGTCATGTTTAGTCAGTATAAATATAACGGGGGATGCAGGGTAATGTTTAGTCAGTATAAATATAACGGGGGATGCGGAGTAATGTTTAGTCAGTATAAATATAACGGGGCATGCAGGGTAATGTTTACCCAGTATAAATATAACGGGGGATGCAGGGTAATGTTTAGTCAGTATAAATATAACGGGGGATGCGGGGTAATGTTTAGTCAGTATAAATATAACGGGGGATGCAGGGTAATGTTTAGTCAATATAAATATAACGGGGGATGCAGGGTAATGTTTAGTCAGTATAAATATAACGGGGGATGCAGGGTAATGTTTAGTCAGTATAAATATAACGGGGGATGCAGGGTAATGTTTAGTCAGTATAAATATAACGGGGGATGCGGAGTAATGTTTAGTCAGTATAAATATAACGGGTGATGCGGGGTAATGTTTACCCAGTATAAATATAACGGGGGATGCAGGGTAATGTTTAGTCAGCATAAATATAACGGGGGATGCAGGGTAATGTTTACCCAGTATAAATATAACGGGGGATGCAGGGTAATGTTTAGTCAATACAAATATAACGGGGGATGCAGGGTAATGTTTAGTCAGTATAAATATAACGGGGGATGCAGGGTAATGTTTAGTCAGTATAAATATAACGGGGGATGCAGGGTAATGTTTAGTCAGTATAAATATAACGGGGGATGCAGGGTAATGTTTAGTCAATACAAATATAACGGGGGATGCAGGGTAATGTTTAGTCAGTATAAATATAACGGGGGATGCAGGGTAATGTTTAGTCAGTATAAATATAACGGGGGATGCAGGGTAATGTTTAGTCAGTATAAATATAACGGGGGATGCGGAGTAATGTTTAGTCAGTATAAATATAACGGGGGATGCAGGGTAATGTTTACCCAGTATAAATATAACGGGGGATGCAGGGTAATGTTTAGTCAGTATAAATATAACGGGGGATGCGGGGTAATGTTTAGTCAGTATAAATATAACGGGGGATGCAGGGTAATGTTTAGTCAATACAAATATAACGGGGGATGCAGGGTAATGTTTAGTCAGTATAAATATAACGGGGGATGCAGGGTAATGTTTAGTCAGTATAAATATAACGGGGGATGCAGGGTAATGCTTAGTCAGTATAAATATAACGGGGGATGCGGAGTAATGTTTAGTCAGTATAAATATAACGGGGGATGCAGGGTAATGTTTACCCAGTATAAATATAACGGGGGATGCAGGATAATGTTTAGTCAGTATAAATATAACGGGGGATGCGGGGTAATGTTTAGTCAGTATAAATATAACGGGGGATGCAGGGTAATGTTTAGTCAATATAAATATAACGGGGGATGCAGGGTAATGTTTAGTCAGTATAAATATAACGGGGGATGCAGGGTAATGTTTAGTCAGTATAAATATAACGGGGGATGCAGGGTAATGTTTAGTCAGTATAAATATAACGGGTGATGCGGGGTAATGTTTACCCAGTATAAATATAACGGGGGATGCGGGGTAATGTTTAGTCAGTATAAATATAACGGGGGATGCGGGGTAATGTTTAGTCAGTATAAATATAACGGGGGATGCAGGGTAATGTTTAGTCAGTATAAATATAACGGGGGATGCAGGGTAATGTTTAGTCAGTATAAATATAACGGGGGATGCAGGGTAATGTTTAGTCAGTATAAATATAACGGGGGATGCAGGGTAATGTTTAGTCAGTATAAATATAACGGGGGATGCAGGGTAATGTTTAGTCAGTATAAATATAACGGGGGATGCAGGGTAATGTTTAGTCAGTATAAATATAACGGGGGATGCAGGGTAATGTTTAGTCAGTATAAATATAACGGGGGATGCAGGGTAATGTTTAGTCAGTATAAATATAACGGGGGATGCAGGGTAATGATTACCCAGTATAAATATAACGGGGGATGCAGTGTAATGTTTACCCAGTATAAATATAACGGGGGATGCAGGGTAATGTTTAGTCAGTATAAATATAACGGGGGAAGCGGGGTAATGTTTAGTCAGTATAAATATAACGGGGGATGCAGGGTAATGTTTAGTCAGTATAAATATAACGGGGGATGCAGGGTAATGTTTAGTCAGTATAAATATAACGGGGGATGCAGGGTAATGTTTAGTCAGTATAAATATAACGGGGGATGCAGGGTAATGTTTAGTCAGTATAAATATAACGGGGGATGCAGGGTAATGTTTAGTCAGTATAAATATAACGGGGGATGCAGGGTAATGTTTAGTCAGTATAAATATAACGGGGGATGCAGGGTAATGTTTACCCAGTATAAATATAACGGGGGATGCAGGGTAATGTTTACCCAGTATAAATATAACGGGGGATGCAGGGTAATGTTTAGTCAGTATAAATATAACGGGGGATGCGGGGTAATGTTTAGTCAGTATAAATATAACGGGGGTGCGGGGTAATGTTTAGTCAGTATAAATATAACGGGGGATGCAGGGTAATGTTTACCCAGTATAAATATAACGGGGGATGCGGGGTAATGTTTAGTCAGTATAAATATAACGGGGGATGCAGGGTAATGTTTAGTCAGTATAAATATAACGGGGGATGCAGGGTAATGTTTAGTCAGTATAAATATAACGGGGGATGCAGGGTAATGTTTAGTCAGTGTAAATATAACGGGGGATGCAGGGTAATGATTACCCAGTATAAATATAACGGGGGATGCAGGGTAATGTTTACCCAGTATAAATATAACGGGGGATGCAGGGTAATGTTTAGTCAGTATAAATATAACGGGGGAAGCGGGGTAATGTTTAGTCAGTATAAATATAACGGGGGATGCAGGGTAATGTTTAGTCAGTATAAATATAACGGGGGATGCAGGGTAATGTTTAGTCAGTATAAATATAACGGGGGATGCAGGGTAATGTTTAGTCAGTATAAATATAACGGGGGATGCAGGGTAATGTTTAGTCAGTATAAATATAACGGGGGATGCAGGGTAATGTTTAGTCAGTATAAATATAACGGGGGATGCAGGGTAATGTTTAGTCAGTATAAATATAACGGGGGATGCAGGGTAATGTTTAGTCAGTATAAATATAACGGGGGATGCAGGGTAATGATTACCCAGTATAAATATAACGGGGGATGCAGGGTAATGTTTACCCAGTATAAATATAACGGGGGATGCAGGGTAATGTTTACCCAGTATAAATATAACGGGGGATGCAGGGTAATGTTTAGTCAGTATAAATATAACGGGGGATGCAGGGTAATGTTTAGTCAGTATAAATATAACGGGGGATGCAGGGTAATGTTTAGTCAGTATAAATATAACGGGGAATGCAGGGTAATGTTTAGCCAGTATAAATATAACGGGGGAGGCAGGGTAATGTTTAGTCAGTATAAATATAACGGGGGATGCGGGGTAATGTTTAGTCAGTATAAATATAACGGGGGATGCAGGGTAATGTTTAGTCAGTATAAATATAACGGGGGATGCAGGGTAATGTTTAGCCAGTATAAATATAACGGGGGATGCAGGGTAATGTTTAGCCAGTATAAATATAACGGGGGATGCAGGGTAATGTTTAGTCAGTATAAATATAACGGGGGATGCAGGGTAATGTTTAGTCAGTATAAATATAACGGGGGATGCAGGGTAATGTTTAGTCAGTATAAATATAACGGGGGATGCAGGGTAATGTTTAGTCAGTATAAATATAACGGGGGATGCAGGGTAATGTTTACCCAGTATAAATATAACGGGGGATGCAGGGTAATGTTTAGTCAGTATAAATATAACGGGGGATGCAGGGTAATGTTTACCCAGTATAAATATAACGGGGGATGCAGGGTAATGTTTAGTCAGTATAAATATAACGGGGGATGCAGGGTAATGTTTAGTCAGTATAAATATAACGGGGATGCAGGGTAATGTTTAGTCAGTATAAATATAACGGGGGATGCGGGGTAATGTTTAGTCAGTATAAATATAACGGGGGATGCAGGGTAATGTTTAGTCAGTATAAATATAACGGGGGATGCAGGGTAATGTTTAGTCAGTATAAATATAACGGGGGATGCAGGGTAATGTTTAGCTAGTATAAATATAACGGGGGATGCAGGGTAATGTTTAGTCAGTATAAATATAACGGGGGATGCAGGGTAATGTTTAGCTCGTATAAATATAACGGGGGATGCAGGGTAATGTTTAGTCAGTATAAATATAACGGGGGATGCAGGGTAATGTTTAGTCAGTATAAATATAACGGGGGATGCAGGGTAATGTTTAGTCAGTATAACAATAACTGGGGATGCAGGGTAATGTTTACCCAGTATAAATATAACGGGGGATGCAGGGTAATGTTTACCCAGTATAAATATAACGGGGGATGCAGGGTAATGTTTAGTCAGTATAAATATAACGGGGGATGCAGTGTAATGTTTAGTCAGTATAAATAGAACGGGGGATGCAGGGTAATGTTTAGTCAGTATAAATATAACGGGGGATGCGGGGTAATGTTTAGTCAGTATAAATATAACGGGGGATGCAGGGTAATGTTTAGTCAGTATAAATATAACGGGGGATGCAGGGTAATGTTTAGTCAGTATAAATATAACGGGGGATGCAGGGTAATGTTTACCCAGTATAAATATAACGGGGGATGCAGGGTAATGTTTAGTCAGTATAAATATAACGGGGGATGCAGGGTAATGTTTACCCAGTATAAATATAACGGGGGATGCAGGGTAATGTTTAGTCAGTATAAATATAACGGGGGATGCAGGGTAATGTTTAGTCAGTATAAATATAACGGGTGATGCGGGGTAATGTTTACCCAGTATAAATATAACGGGGGATGCAGGGTAATGTTTAGTCAGTATAAATATAACGGGAGATGCAGGGTAATGTTTAGTCAGTATAAATATAACGGGGGATGCAGGGTCATGTTTAGTCAGTATAAATATAACGGGGGATGCAGGGTAATGTTTAGTCAGTATAAATATAACGGGGGATGCGGAGTAATGTTTAGTCAGTATAAATATAACGGGGGATGCAGGGTAATGTTTACCCAGTATAAATATAACGGGGGATGCAGGGTAATGTTTAGTCAGTATAAATATAACGGGGGATGCGGGGTAATGTTTAGTCAGTATAAATATAACGGGGGATGCAGGGTAATGTTTAGTCAATATAAATATAACGGGGGATGCAGGGTAATGTTTAGTCAGTATAAATATAACGGGGGATGCAGGGTAATGTTTAGTCAGTATAAATATAACGGGGGATGCAGGGTAATGTTTAGTCAGTATAAATATAACGGGGGATGCGGAGTAATGTTTAGTCAGTATAAATATAACGGGTGATGCGGGGTAATGTTTACCCAGTATAAATATAACGGGGGATGCAGGGTAATGTTTAGTCAGCATAAATATAACGGGGGATGCAGGGTAATGTTTACCCAGTATAAATATAACGGGGGATGCAGGGTAATGTTTAGTCAATACAAATATAACGGGGGATGCAGGGTAATGTTTAGTCAGTATAAATATAACGGGGGATGCAGGGTAATGTTTAGTCAGTATAAATATAACGGGGGATGCAGGGTAATGTTTAGTCAGTATAAATATAACGGGGGATGCAGGGTAATGTTTAGTCAATACAAATATAACGGGGGATGCAGGGTAATGTTTAGTCAGTATAAATATAACGGGGGATGCAGGGTAATGTTTAGTCAGTATAAATATAACGGGGGATGCAGGGTAATGTTTAGTCAGTATAAATATAACGGGGGATGCGGAGTAATGTTTAGTCAGTATAAATATAACGGGGGATGCAGGGTAATGTTTACCCAGTATAAATATAACGGGGGATGCAGGGTAATGTTTAGTCAGTATAAATATAACGGGGGATGCGGGGTAATGTTTAGTCAGTATAAATATAACGGGGGATGCAGGGTAATGTTTAGTCAATACAAATATAACGGGGGATGCAGGGTAATGTTTAGTCAGTATAAATATAACGGGGGATGCAGGGTAATGTTTAGTCAGTATAAATATAACGGGGGATGCAGGGTAATGTTTAGTCAGTATAAATATAACGGGGGATGCAGGGTAATGTTTACCCAGTATAAATATAACGGGGGATGCAGGGTAATGTTTAGTCAGTATAAATATAACGGGGGATGCAGGGTAATGTTTACCCAGTATAAATATAACGGGGGATGCAGGGTAATGTTTAGTCAGTATAAATATAACGGGGGATGCAGGGTAATGTTTAGTCAGTATAAATATAACGGGTGATGCGGGGTAATGTTTACCCAGTATAAATATAACGGGGGATGCAGGGTAATGTTTAGTCAGTATAAATATAACGGGAGATGCAGGGTAATGTTTAGTCAGTATAAATATAACGGGGGATGCAGGGTCATGTTTAGTCAGTATAAATATAACGGGGGATGCAGGGTAATGTTTAGTCAGTATAAATATAACGGGGGATGCGGAGTAATGTTTAGTCAGTATAAATATAACGGGGGATGCAGGGTAATGTTTACCCAGTATAAATATAACGGGGGATGCAGGGTAATGTTTAGTCAATACAAATATAACGGGGGATGCAGGGTAATGTTTAGTCAGTATAAATATAACGGGGGATGCAGGGTAATGTTTAGTCAGTATAAATATAACGGGGGATGCAGGGTAATGTTTAGTCAGTATAAATATAACGGGGATGCAGGGTAATGTTTAGTCAATACAAATATAACGGGGGATGCAGGGTAATGTTTAGTCAGTATAAATATAACGGGGGATGCAGGGTAATGTTTAGTCAGTATAAATATAACGGGGGATGCAGGGTAATGTTTAGTCAGTATAAATATAACGGGGGATGCGGAGTAATGTTTAGTCAGTATAAATATAACGGGGGATGCAGGGTAATGTTTACCCAGTATAAATATAACGGGGGATGCAGGGTAATGTTTAGTCAGTATAAATATAACGGGGGATGCGGGGTAATGTTTAGTCAGTATAAATATAACGGGGGATGCAGGGTAATGTTTAGTCAATACAAATATAACGGGGGATGCAGGGTAATGTTTAGTCAGTATAAATATAACGGGGGATGCAGGGTAATGTTTAGTCAGTATAAATATAACGGGGGATGCAGGGTAATGTTTAGTCAGTATAAATATAACGGGGGATGCGGAGTAATGTTTAGTCAGTATAAATATAACGGGGGATGCAGGGTAATGTTTACCCAGTATAAATATAACGGGGGATGCAGGGTAATGTTTAGTCAGTATAAATATAACGGGGGATGCGGGGTAATGTTTAGTCAGTATAAATATAACGGGGGATGCAGGGTAATGTTTAGTCAATATAAATATAACGGGGGATGCAGGGTAATGTTTAGTCAGTATAAATATAACGGGGGATGCAGGGTAATGTTTAGTCAGTATAAATATAACGGGGGATGCAGGGTAATGTTTAGTCAGTATAAATATAACGGGTGATGCGGGGTAATGTTTACCCAGTATAAATATAACGGGGGATGCGGGGTAATGTTTAGTCAGTATAAATATAACGGGGGATGCGGGGTAATGTTTAGTCAGTATAAATATAACGGGGGATGCAGGGTAATGTTTAGTCAGTATAAATATAACGGGGGATGCAGGGTAATGTTTAGTCAGTATAAATATAAAGGGGGATGCAGGGTAATGTTTAGTCAGTATAAATATAACGGGGGATGCAGGGTAATGTTTAGTCAGTATAAATATAACGGGGGATGCAGGGTAATGTTTAGTCAGTATAAATATAACGGGGGATGCAGGGTAATGTTTAGTCAGTATAAATATAACGGGGGATGCAGGGTAATGTTTAGTCAGTATAAATATAACGGGGGATGCAGGGTAATGTTTAGTCAGTATAAATATAACGGGGGATGCAGGGTAATGATTACCCAGTATAAATATAACGGGGGATGCAGGGTAATGTTTACCCAGTATAAATATAACGGGGGATGCAGGGTAATGTTTAGTCAGTATAAATATAACGGGGGAAGCGGGGTAATGTTTAGTCAGTATAAATATAACGGGGGATGCAGGGTAATGTTTAGTCAGTATAAATATAACGGGGGATGCAGGGTAATGTTTAGTCAGTATAAATATAACGGGGGATGCAGGGTAATGTTTAGTCAGTATAAATATAACGGGGGATGCAGGGTAATGTTTAGTCAGTATAAATATAACGGGGGATGCAGGGTAATGTTTAGTCAGTATAAATATAACGGGGGATGCAGGGTAATGTTTAGTCAGTATAAATATAACGGGGGATGCAGGGTAATGTTTAGTCAGTATAAATATAACGGGGGATGCAGGGTAATGATTACCCAGTATAAATATAACGGGGGATGCAGGGTAATGTTTACCCAGTATAAATATAACGGGGGATGCAGGGTAATGTTTAGTCAGTATAAATATAACGGGGGAAGCAGGGTAATGTTTAGTCAGTATAAATATAACGGGGGATGCAGGGTAATGTTTAGTCAGTATAAATATAACGGGGGTGCGGGGTAATGTTTAGTCAGTATAAATATAACGGGGGATGCAGGGTAATGTTTACCCAGTATAAATATAACGGGGGATGCAGGGTAATGTTTAGTCAGTATAAATATAACGGGGGTGCGGGGTAATGTTTAGTCAGTATAAATATAACGGGGGATGCAGGGTAATGTTTACCCAGTATAAATATAACGGGGGATGCGGGGTAATGTTTAGTCAGTATAAATATAACGGGGGATGCAGGGTAATGTTTAGTCAGTATAAATATAACGGGGGTGCGGGGTAATGTTTAGTCAGTATAAATATAACGGGGGATGCAGGGTAATGTTTAGTCAGTATAAATATAACGGGGGATGCAGGGTAATGTTTAGTCAGTATAAATATAACGGGGGATGCAGGGTAATGTTTAGTCAGTATAAATATAACGGGGGATGCAGGGTAATGTTTAGTCAGTATAAATATAACGGGGGATGCAGGGTAATGTTTAGTCAGTATAAATATAACGGGGGATGCAGGGTAATGTTTAGTCAGTATAAATATAACGGGGGATGCAGGGTAATGTTTAGTCAGTATAAATATAACGGGGGATGCAGGGTAATGATTACCCAGTATAAATATAACGGGGGATGCAGGGTAATGTTTACCCAGTATAAATATAACGGGGGATGCAGGGTAATGTTTAGTCAGTATAAATATAACGGGGGAAGCAGGGTAATGTTTAGTCAGTATAAATATAACGGGGGATGCAGGGTAATGTTTAGTCAGTATAAATATAACGGGGGTGCGGGGTAATGTTTAGTCAGTATAAATATAACGGGGGATGCAGGGTAATGTTTACCCAGTATAAATATAACGGGGGATGCAGGGTAATGTTTAGTCAGTATAAATATAACGGGGGTGCGGGGTAATGTTTAGTCAGTATAAATATAACGGGGGATGCAGGGTAATGTTTACCCAGTATAAATATAACGGGGGATGCGGGGTAATGTTTAGTCAGTATAAATATAACGGGGGATGCAGGGTAATGTTTAGTCAGTATAAATATAACGGGGGTGCGGGGTAATGTTTAGTCAGTATAAATATAACGGGGGATGCAGGGTAATGTTTAGTCAGTATAAATATAACGGGGGATGCAGGGTAATGTTTAGTCAGTATAAATATAACGGGGGATGCAGGGTAATGTTTAGTCAGTATAAATATAACGGGGGATGCAGGGTAATGTTTAGTCAGTATAAATATAACGGGGGATGCAGGGTAATGTTTAGTCAGTATAAATATAACGGGGGATGCAGGGTAATGTTTAGTCAGTATAAATATAACGGGGGATGCAGGGTAATGATTACCCAGTATAAATATAACGGGGGATGCAGGGTAATGTTTACCCAGTATAAATATAACGGGGGATGCAGGGTAATGTTTAGTCAGTATAAATATAACGGGGGAAGCGGGGTAATGTTTAGTCAGTATAAATATAACGGGGGATGCAGGGTAATGTTTAGTCAGTATAAATATAACGGGGGATGCAGGGTAATGTTTAGTCAGTATAAATATAACGGGGGATGCAGGGTAATGTTTAGTCAGTATAAATATAACGGGGGATGCAGGGTAATGTTTAGTCAGTATAAATATAACGGGGGATGCAGGGTAATGTTTAGTCAGTATAAATATAACGGGGGATGCAGGGTAATGTTTAGTCAGTATAAATATAACGGGGGATGCAGGGTAATGTTTAGTCAGTATAAATATAACGGGGGATGCAGGGTAATGATTACCCAGTATAAATATAACGGGGGATGCAGGGTAATGTTTACCCAGTATAAATATAACGGGGGATGCAGGGTAATGTTTAGTCAGTATAAATATAACGGGGGAAGCGGGGTAATGTTTAGTCAGTATAAATATAACGGGGGTGCGGGGTAATGTTTAGTCAGTATAAATATAACGGGGGATGCAGGGTAATGTTTACCCAGTATAAATATAACGGGGGATGCGGGGTAATGTTTAGTCAGTATAAATATAACGGGGGATGCAGGGTAATGTTTAGTCAGTATAAATATAACGGGGGTGCGGGGTAATGTTTAGTCAGTATAAATATAACGGGGGATGCAGGGTAATGTTTAGTCAGTATAAATATAACGGGGGATGCAGGGTAATGTTTAGTCAGTATAAATATAACGGGGGATGCAGGGTAATGTTTAGTCAGTATAAATATAACGGGGGATGCAGGGTAATGTTTAGTCAGTATAAATATAATGGGGGATGCAGGGTAATGTTTAGTCAGTATAAATATAACGGGGGATGCAGGGTAATGTTTAGTCAGTATAAATATAACGGGGGATGCAGGGTAATGTTTAGTCAGTATAAATATAACGGGGGATGCAGGGTAATGTTTACCCAGTTTAAATATAACGGGGGATGCAGGGTAATGTTTACCCAGTATAAATATAACGGGGGATGCAGGGTAATGTTTACCCAGTATAAATATAACGGGGGGTGCAGGGTAATGTTTAGTCAGTATAAATATAACGGGGGATGCAGGGTAATGTTTACCCAGTATAAATATAACGGGGGATGCAGGGTAATGTTTAGTCAGTATAAATATAACGGGGGATGCGGGGTAATGTTTAGTCAGTATAAATATAACGGGGGATGCAGGGTAATGTTTAGTCAGTATAAATATAACGGGGGATGCAGGGTAATGTTTAGTCAGTATAAATATAACGGGGGATGCAGGGTAATGTTTAGTCAGTATAAATATAACGGGGGATGCAGGGTAATGTTTAGTCAGTATAAATATAACGGGGGATGCAGGGTAATGTTTAGTCAGTATAAATATAACGGGGGATGCAGGGTAATGTTTAGTCAGTATAAATATAACGGGGGATGCGGGGTAATGTTTACCCAGTATAAATATAACGGGGGATGCAGGGTAATGTTTAGTCAGTATAAATATAACGGGGGATGCAGGGTAATGATTAGTCAGTATAAATATAACGGGGGATGCAGGGTAATGTTTACCCAGTATAAATATAACGGGGGATGCAGGGTAATGTTTAGTCAGTATAAATATAACGGGGGATGCAGGGTAATGTTTAGTCAGTATAAATATAACGGGGGATGCAGGGTAATGTTTACCCAGTATAAATATAACGGGGGATGCAGGGTAATGTTTAGTCAGTATAAAGATAACGGGGGATGCGGGGTAATGTTTAGTCAGTATAAATATAACGGGGGATGCAGGGTAATGTTTACCCAGTATAAATATAACGGGGGATGCAGCGTAATGTTTAGTCAGTATAAATATAACGGGGGATGCAGGGTAATGTTTAGTCAGTATAAATATAACGGGGGATGCAGGGTAATGTTTACCCAGTATAAATATAACGGGGGATGCAGCGTAATGTTTAGTCAGTATAAATATAACGGGGGATGCAGGGTAATGTTTAGTCAGTATAAATATAACGGGGGATGCAGGGTAATGTTTAGTCAGTATAAATATAACGGGGGATGCGGGGTAATGTTTAGTCAGTATAAATATAACGGGGGATGCAGGGTAATGTTTAGTCAGTATAAATATAACGGGGGATGCGGGGTAATGTTTAGTCAGTATAAATATAACGGGGGATGCAGGGTAATGTTTAGTCAGTATAAATATAACGGGGGATGCAGGGTAATGTTTAGTCAGTATCAATATAACGGGGGATGCAGGGTAATGTTTAGTCAGTATAAATATAACGGGGGATGCAGGGTAATGTTTAGTCAGTATAAATATAACGGGGGATGCAGGGTAATGTTTAGTCAGTATAAATATAACGGGGGATGCGGGGTAATGTTTAGCCAGTATAAATATAACGGGAGATGCAGGGTAATGTTTAGTCAGTATAAATATAACGGGGGATGCAGGGTAATGTTTAGTCAGTATAAATATAACGGGGGATGCAGGGTAATGTTTCGTCAGTATAAATATAACGGGGGATGCAGGGTAATGTTTACCCAGTATAAATATAACGGGGGATGCAGGTTAATGTTTAGTCAGTATAAATATAACGGGGGATGCAGGGTAATGTTTAGTCAGTATAAATATAACCGGGGATGCAGGGTAATGTTTAGTCAGTATAAATATAACGGGGGATGCAGGGTAATGTTTAGTCAGTATAAATATAACGGGGGATGCAGGGTAATGTTTAGTCAGTATAAATATAACGGGGAATGCAGGGTAATGTTTAGCCAGTATAAATATAACGGGGGATGCAGGGTAATGTTTAGTCAGTATAAATATAACGGGGGATGCAGGGTAATGTTTAGTCAGTATAAATATAACGGGGGATGCGGGGTAATGTTTAGTCAGTGTAAATATAACGGGGGATGCGGGGTAATGTTTAGTCAGTATAAATATAACGGGGGATGCAGGGTAATGTTTAGTCAGTATAAATATAACGGGGGATGCGGGGTAATGTTTAGTCAGTATAAATATAACGGGGGATGCAGGGTAATGTTTACCCAGTATAAATATAACGGGGGATGCAGGGTAATGTTTAGTCAGTATAAATATAACGGGGGATGCAGGGTAATGTTTACCCAGTATAAATATAACGGGGGATTCAGGGTAATGTTTAGTCAGCATAAATATAACGGGGGATGCAGGGTAATGTTTAGTCAGTATAAATATAACGGGGGATGCAGGGTAATGTTTAGTCAGTATAAATATAACGGGGGATGCAGGGTAATGTTTAGCCAGTATAAATATAACGGGGGATGCAGGGTAATGTTTAGTCAGTATAAATATAACGGGGGATGCAGGGTAATGTTTAGTCAGTATAAATATAACGGGGGATGCAGGGTAATGTTTAGTCAGTATAAATATAACGGGGGATGCAGGGTAATGTTTAGTCAGTATAAATATAACGGGGGATGCAGGGTAATGTTTAGTCAGTATAAATATAACGGGGGATGCAGGGTAATGTTTAGCCAGTATAAATATAACGGGGGATGCAGCGTAATGTTTAGTCAGTATAAATATAACGGGGGATGCAGGGTAATGTTTAGTCAGTATAAATATAACGGGGGATGCAGGGTAATGTTTAGTCAGTATAAATATAACGGGGGATGCAGGGTAATGTTTAGTCAGTATAAATATAACGGGGGATGCAGGGTAATGTTTAGTCAGTATAAATATAACGGGGGATGCGGGGTAATGTTTAGTCAGTATAAATATAACGGGGGATGCAGGGTAATGTTTACCCAGTATAAATATAACGGGGGATGCAGGGTAATGTTTAGTCAGTATAAATATAACGGGGGATGCAGGGTAATGTTTACCCAGTATAAATATAACGGGGGATTCAGGGTAATGTTTAGTCAGCATAAATATAACGGGGGATGCAGGGTAATGTTTAGTCAGTATAAATATAACGGGGGATGCAGGGTAATGTTTAGTCAGTATAAATATAACGGGGGATGCAGGGTAATGTTTAGCCAGTATAAATATAACGGGGGATGCAGGGTAATGTTTAGTCAGTATAAATATAACGGGGGATGCAGGGTAATGTTTAGTCAGTATAAATATAACGGGGGATGCAGGGTAATGTTTAGTCAGTATAAATATAACGGGGGATGCAGGGTAATGTTTAGTCAGTATAAATATAACGGGGGATGCAGGGTAATGTTTAGTCAGTATAAATATAACGGGGGATGCAGGGTAATGTTTAGCCAGTATAAATATAACGGGGGATGCAGCGTAATGTTTAGTCAGTATAAATATAACGGGGGATGCAGGGTAATGTTTAGTCAGTATAAATATAACGGGGGATGCAGGGTAATGTTTAGTCAGTATAAATATAACGGGGGATGCAGGGTAATGTTTAGTCAGTATAAATATAACGGGGGATGCAGGGTAATGTTTAGTCAGTATAAATATAACGGGGGATGCAGGGTAATGTTTAGTCAGTATAAATATAACGGGGATGCAGGGTAATGTTTAGTCAGTATAAATATAACGGGGGATGCAGGGTAATGTTTAGTCAGTATAAATATAACGGGGGATGCAGGGTAATGTTTAGTCAGTATAAATATAACGGGGATGCAGGGTCATGTTTAGTCAGTATAAATATAACGGGGGATGCAGGGTAATGTTTAGCCAGTATAAATATAACGGGGGATGCAGGGTAATGTTCAGTCAGTATAAATATAACGGGGGATGCAGGGTAATGTTTAGTCAGTGTAAATATAACGGGGGATGCAGGGTAATGTTTACCCAGTATAAATATAACGGGGGATGCGGGGTAATGTTCAGTCAGTATAAATATAACGGGGGATGCAGGGTAATGTTTAGTCAGTATAAATATAACGGGGGATGCAGGGTAATGTTTAGTCAGTATAAATATAACGGGGGATGCAGGGTAATGTTTAGTCAGTATAAATATAACGGGGATGCAGGGTAATGTTCAGTCAGTATAAATATAACGGGGGATGCAGGGTAATGTTTAGTCAGTATAAATATAACGGGGGATGCAGGGTAATGTTTACCCAGTATAAATATAACGGGGGATGCGGGGTAATTTTTAGCCAGTATAAATATAACGGGGGATGCAGGGTAATGTTTAGTCAGTATAAACATAACGGGGGATGCAGGGTAATGTTTAGTCAGTATAAATATAACGGGGGATGCAGGGTAATGTTTAGTCAGTATAAATATAACGGGGATGCAGGGTAATGTTTAGTCAGTATAAATTTAACGGGGGATGCAGGGTAATGTTTAGCCAGTATAAATATAACGGGGGATGCAGGGTAATGTTTAGTCAGTATAAATATAACGGGGGATGCAGGGTAATGTTTAGTCAGTATAAATATAACGGGGGATGCAGGGTAATGTTTAGCCAGTATAAATATATTACGGGGGATGCAGGGTAATGTTTAGTCAGTATAAATATAACGGGGGATGCAGGGTAATGTTTAGTCAGTATAAATATAACGGGGGATGCAGGGTAATGTTTACCCAGTATAAATATAACGGGCGATGCAGGGTAATGTTTACCCAGTATAAATATAACGGGGGATGCGGGGTAATGTTTAGCCAGTATAAATATAACGGGGGAGTCAGGGTAATGTTTAGTCAGTATAAATATAACGGGGGATGCAGGGTAATGTTTAGTCAGTATAAATATAACGGGGGATGCAGGGTAATGTTTAGTCAGTATAAATATAACGGGGGATGCAGGGTAATGTTTACCCAGTATAAATATAACGGGGGATGCAGGGTAATGTTTAGTCAGTATAAATATAACGGGGGATGCGGGGTAATGTTTGGTCAGTATAAATATAACGGGGGATGCAGGGTAATGTTTACCCAGCATAAATATAACGGGGGATGCAGGGTAATGTTTAGTCAGTATAAATATAACGGGGGATGCAGGGTAATGTTTAGTCAGTATAAATATAACGGGGGATGCAGCGTAATGTTTACCCAGTATAAATATAACGGGGGATGCAGGGTAATGTTTAGTCAGTATAAATATAACGGGGGATGCAGGGTAATGTTTAGTCAGTATAAATATAACGGGGGATGCAGGGTAATGTTTAGTCAGTATAAATATAACGGGGGATGCGGGGTAATGTTTAGTCAGTATAAATATAACGGGGGATGCACGGTAATGTTTAGTCAGTATAAATATAACGGGGGATGCGGGGTAATGTTTAGTCAGTATAAATATAACGGGGGATGCAGGGTAATGTTTAGTCAGTATAAATATAACGGGGGATGCAGGGTAATGTTTAGTCAGTATAAATATAACGGGGGATGCGGGGTAATGTTTAGTCAGTATAAATATAACGGGGGATGCGGGGTAATGTTTACCCAGTATAAATATAACGGGGGATGCAGGGTAATGTTTAGTCAGTATAAATATAACGGGGGATGCAGGGTAATGTTTAGCCAGTATAAATATAACGGGGGATGCAGGGTAATGTTTAGTCAGTATAAATATAACGGGGGATGCAGGGTAATGTTTAGTCAGTATAAATATAACGGGGGATGCAGGGTAATGTTTAGTCAGTATAAATATAACGGGGGATGCAGGGTAATGTTTACCCAGTATAAATATAACGGGGGATGCAGGGGAATGTTTAGTCAGTATAAATATAACGGGGGATGTAGGGTAATGTTTACCCAGTATAAATATAACGGGGGATGCAGGGTAATGTTTAGTCAGTATAAATATAACGGGGGATGCGGGGTAATGTTTAGTCAGTATAAATATAACGGGGGATGCGGGGCAATGTTTAGTCAGTATAAATATAACGGGGGATGCAGGGTAATGTTTAGTCAGTATAAATATAACGGGGGATGCGGGGTAATGTTTAGTCAGTATAAATATAACGGGGGATGCAGGGTAATGTTTACCCAGTATAAATATAACGGGGGATGCAGGGTAATGTTTCGTCAGTATAAATATAACGGGGGATGCAGGGTAATGTTTACCCAGTATAAATATAACGGGGGATTCAGGGTAATGTTTAGTCAGTATAAATATAACGGGGGATGCAGGGTAATGTTTAGTCAGTATAAATATAACGGGGGATGCAGGGTAATGTTTAGTCAGTATAAATATAACGGGGGATGCAGGGTAATGTTTAGCCAGTATAAATATAACGGGGGATGCAGGGTAATGTTTAGTCAGTATAAATATAACGGGGGATGCAGGGTAATGTTTAGTCAGTATAAATATAACGGGGGGATGCAGGGTAATGTTTAGTCAGTATAAATATAACGGGGGATGCGGGGTAATGTTTACCCAGTATAAATATAACGGGGGATGCAGGGTAATGTTTAGTCAGTATAAATATAACGGGGGATGCAGGGTAATGTTTAGTCAGTATAAATATAACGGGGGATGCGGGGTAATGTTTAGTCAGTATAAATATAACGGGGGATGCAGGGTAATGTTTAGTCAGTATAAATATAACGGGGATGCAGGGTAATGTTTAGTCAGTATAAATATAACGGGGGATGCAGGGTAATGTTTAGTCAGTATAAATATAACGGGGGATGCAGGGTAATGTTTAGTCAGTATAAATATAACGGGGGATGCAGGGTAATGTTTAGTCAGTATAAATATAACGGGGGATGCAGGGTAATGTTTAGTCAGTATAAATATCACGGGGATGCAGGGTAATGTTTAGTCAGTATAAATATAACGGGGGATGCAGGGTAATGTTTAGTCAGTATAAATATAACGGGGGATGCAGGGTAATGTTTAGTCAGTATAAATATAACGGGGATGCAGGGTCATGTTTAGTCAGTATAAATATAACGGGGGATGCAGGGTAATGTTTACCCAGTATAAATATAACGGGGGATGCAGGGTAATGTTTAGTCAGTATAAATATAACGGTGGATGCAGGGTAATGTTTAGTCAGTATAAATATAACGGGAGATGCAGGGTAATGTTTAGTCAGTATAAATATAACGGGGGATGCAGGGTAATGTTTAGTCAGTATAAATATAACGGGGGATGCAGGGTAATGTTTAGTCAGTATAAATATAACGGGGGATGCAGGGTAATGTTTAGTCAGTATAAATATAACGGGGGATGCAGGGTAATGTTTAGTCAGTATAAATATAACGGGGGATGCAGGGTAATGTTTAGTCACTATAAATATAACGGGGGATGCAGGGTAATGTTTAGTCAGTATAAATATAACGGGGATGCAGGGTAATGTTTAGTCAGTATAAATATAACGGGGGATGCAGGGTAATGTTTAGTCAGTATAAATATAACGGGGGATGCAGGGTAATGTTTACCCAGTATAAATATAACGGGGGATGCGGGGTAATGTTTAGCCAGTATAAATATAACGGGGGATGCAGGGTAATGTTTAGTCAGTATAAATATAACGGGGGATGCAGGGTAATGATTAGTCAGTATAAATATAACGGGGGATGCAGGGTAATGTTTACCCAGTATAAATATAACGGGGGATGCAGGGTAATGTTTAGTCAGTATAAATATAACGGGGGATGCAGGGTAATGTTTAGTCAGTATAAATATAACGGGGGATGCAGGGTAATGTTTACCCAGTATAAATATAACGGGGGATGCAGGGTAATGTTTAGTCAGTATAAAGATAACGGGGGATGCGGGGTAATGTTTAGTCAGTATAAATATAACGGGGGATGCAGGGTAATGTTTACCCAGTATAAATATAACGGGGGATGCAGGGTAATGTTTAGTCAGTATAAATATAACGGGGGATGCAGGGTAATGTTTAGTCAGTATAAATATAACGGGGGATGCAGGGTAATGTTTACCCAGTATAAATATAACGGGGGATGCAGGGTAATGTTTAGTCAGTATAAATATAACGGGGGATGCAGGGTAATGTTTAGTCAGTATAAATATAACGGGGGATGCAGGGTAATGTTTAGTCAGTATAAATATAACGGGGGATGCGGGGTAATGTTTAGTCAGTATAAATATAACGGGGGATGCAGGGTAATGTTTAGTCAGTATAAATATAACGGGGGATGCGGGGTAATGTTTAGTCAGTATAAATATAACGGGGGATGCAGGGTAATGTTTAGTCAGTATAAATATAACGGGGGATGCAGGGTAATGTTTAGTCAGTATCAATATAACGGGGGATGCAGGGTAATGTTTAGTCAGTATAAATATAACGGGGGATGCAGGGTAATGTTTAGTCAGTATAAATATAACGGGGGATGCAGGGTAATGTTTAGTCAGTATAAATATAACGGGGGATGCGGGGTAATGTTTAGCCAGTATAAATATAACGGGGGATGCAGGGTAATGTTTAGTCAGTATAAATATAACGGGGGATGCAGGGTAATGTTTAGTCAGTATAAATATAACGGGGGATGCAGGGTAATGTTTAGTCAGTATAAATATAACGGGGGATGCAGGGTAATGTTTACCCAGTATAAATATAACGGGGGATGCAGGGTAATGTTTAGTCAGTATAAATATAACGGGGGATGCAGGGTAATGTTTACCCAGTATAAATATAACGGGGGATGCGGGGTAATTTTTAGCCAGTATAAATATAACGGGGGATGCAGGGTAATGTTTAGTCAGTATAAATATAACGGGGGATGCAGGGTAATGTTTAGTCAGTATAAATATAACGGGGGATGCAGGGTAATGTTTAGTCAGTATAAATATAACGGGGATGCAGGGTAATGTTTAGTCAGTATAAATTTAACGGGGGATGCAGGGTAATGTTTAGCCAGTATAAATATAACGGGGGATGCAGGGTAATGTTTAGTCAGTATAAATATAACGGGGGATGCAGGGTAATGTTTAGTCAGTATAAATATAACGGGGGATGCAGGGTAATGTTTAGTCAGTATAAATATAACAGGGGATGCAGGGTAATGTTTAGCCAGTATAAATATATTACGGGGGATGCAGGGTAATGTTTAGTCAGTATAAATATAACGGGGGATGCAGGGTAATGTTTAGTCAGTATAAATATAACGGGGGATTCAGGGTAATGTTTACCCAGTATAAATATAACGGGCGATGCAGGGTAATGTTTACCCAGTATAAATATAACGGGGGATGCGGGGTAATGTTTAGCCAGTATAAATATAACGGGGGAGTCAGGGTAATGTTTAGTCAGTATAAATATAACGGGGGATGCAGGGTAATGTTTAGTCAGTATAAATATAACGGGGGATGCAGGGTAATGTTTAGTCAGTATAAATATTACGGGGGATGCAGGGTAATGTTTACCCAGTATAAATATAACGGGGGATGCAGGGTAATGTTTAGTCAGTATAAATATAACGGGGGATGCGGGGTAATGTTTAGTCAGTATAAATATAACGGGGGATGCAGGGTAATGTTTACCCAGCATAAATATAACGGGGGATGCAGGGTAATGTTTAGTCAGTATAAATATAACGGGGGATGCAGGGTAATGTTTAGTCAGTATAAATATAACGGGGGATGCAGGGTAATGTTTACCCAGTATAAATATAACGGGGGATGCAGGGTAATGTTTAGTCAGTATAAATATAACGGGGGATGCAGGGTAATGTTTAGTCAGTATAAATATAACGGGGGATGCAGGGTAATGTTTAGTCAGTATAAATATAACGGGGGATGCGGGGTAATGTTTAGTCAGTATAAATATAACGGGGGATGCAGGGTAATGTTTAGTCAGTATAAATATAACGGGGGATGCGGGGTAATGTTTAGTCAGTATAAATATAACGGGGGATGCAGGGTAATGTTTAGTCAGTATAAATATAACGGGGGATGCAGGGTAATGTTTAGTCAGTATAAATATAACGGGGGATGCGGGGTAATGTTTAGTCAGTATAAATATAACGGGGGATGCGGGGTAATGTTTACCCAGTATAAATATAACGGGGGATGCAGGGTAATGTTTAGTCAGTATAAATATAACGGGGGATGCAGGGTAATGTTTAGCCAGTATAAATATAACGGGGGATGCAGGGTAATGTTTAGTCAGTATAAATATAACGGGGGATGCAGGGTAATGTTTAGTCAGTATAAATATAACGGGGGATGCAGGGTAATGTTTAGTCAGTATAAATATAACGGGGGATGCAGGGTAATGTTTACCCAGTATAAATATAACGGGGGATGCAGGGGAATGTTTAGTCAGTATAAATATAACGGGGGATGTAGGGTAATGTTTACCCAGTATAAATATAACGGGGGATGCAGGGTAATGTTTAGTCAGTATAAATATAACGGGGGATGCGGGGCAATGTTTAGTCAGTATAAATATAACGGGGGATGCGGGGCAATGTTTAGTCAGTATAAATATAACGGGGGATGCAGGGTAATGTTTAGTCAGTATAAATATAACGGGGGATGCGGGGTAATGTTTAGTCAGTATAAATATAACGGGGGATGCAGGGTAATGTTTACCCAGTATAAATATAACGGGGGATGCAGGGTAATGTTTCGTCAGTATAAATATAACGGGGGATGCAGGGTAATGTTTACCCAGTATAAATATAACGGGGGATTCAGGGTAATGTTTAGTCAGTATAAATATAACGGGGGATGCAGGGTAATGTTTAGTCAGTATAAATATAACGGGGGATGCAGGGTAATGTTTAGTCAGTATAAATATAACGGGGGATGCAGGGTAATGTTTAGCCAGTATAAATATAACGGGGGATGCAGGGTAATGTTTAGTCAGTATAAATATAACGGGGGATGCAGGGTAATGTTTAGTCAGTATAAATATAACGGGGGGATGCAGGGTAATGTTTAGTCAGTATAAATATAACGGGGGATGCGGGGTAATGTTTACCCAGTATAAATATAACGGGGGATGCAGGGTAATGTTTAGTCAGTATAAATATAACGGGGGATGCAGGGTAATGTTTAGTCAGTATAAATATAACGGGGGATGCGGGGTAATGTTTAGTCAGTATAAATATAACGGGGGATGCAGGGTAATGTTTAGTCAGTATAAATATAACGGGGATGCAGGGTAATGTTTAGTCAGTATAAATATAACGGGGGATGCAGGGTAATGTTTAGTCAGTATAAATATAACGGGGGATGCAGGGTAATGTTTAGTCAGTATAAATATAACGGGGGATGCAGGGTAATGTTTAGTCAGTATAAATATAACGGGGGATGCAGGGTAATGTTTAGTCAGTATAAATATCACGGGGATGCAGGGTAATGTTTAGTCAGTATAAATATAACGGGGGATGCAGGGTAATGTTTAGTCAGTATAAATATAACGGGGGATGCAGGGTAATGTTTAGTCAGTATAAATATAACGGGGATGCAGGGTCATGTTTAGTCAGTATAAATATAACGGGGGATGCAGGGTAATGTTTACCCAGTATAAATATAACGGGGGATGCAGGGTAATGTTTAGTCAGTATAAATATAACGGTGGATGCAGGGTAATGTTTAGTCAGTATAAATATAACGGGAGATGCAGGGTAATGTTTAGTCAGTATAAATATAACGGGGGATGCAGGGTAATGTTTAGTCAGTATAAATATAACGGGGGATGCAGGGTAATGTTTAGTCAGTATAAATATAACGGGGGATGCAGGGTAATGTTTAGTCAGTATAAATATAACGGGGGATGCAGGGTAATGTTTAGTCAGTATAAATATAACGGGGGATGCAGGGTAATGTTTAGTCACTATAAATATAACGGGGGATGCAGGGTAATGTTTAGTCAGTATAAATATAACGGGGATGCAGGGTAATGTTTAGTCAGTATAAATATAACAGGGGATGCAGGGTAATGTTTAGTCAGTATAAATATAACGGGGGATGCAGGGTAATGTTTACCCAGTATAAATATAACGGGGGATGCGGGGTAATGTTTAGCCAGTATAAATATAACGGGGGATGCAGGGTAATGTTTAGTCAGTATAAATATAACGGGGGATGCAGGGTAATGATTAGTCAGTATAAATATAACGGGGGATGCAGGGTAATGTTTACCCAGTATAAATATAACGGGGGATGCAGGGTAATGTTTAGTCAGTATAAATATAACGGGGGATGCAGGGTAATGTTTAGTCAGTATAAATATAACGGGGGATGCAGGGTAATGTTTACCCAGTATAAATATAACGGGGGATGCAGGGTAATGTTTAGTCAGTATAAAGATAACGGGGGATGCGGGGTAATGTTTAGTCAGTATAAATATAACGGGGGATGCAGGGTAATGTTTACCCAGTATAAATATAACGGGGGATGCAGGGTAATGTTTAGTCAGTATAAATATAACGGGGGATGCAGGGTAATGTTTAGTCAGTATAAATATAACGGGGGATGCAGGGTAATGTTTACCCAGTATAAATATAACGGGGGATGCAGGGTAATGTTTAGTCAGTATAAATATAACGGGGGATGCAGGGTAATGTTTAGTCAGTATAAATATAACGGGGGATGCAGGGTAATGTTTAGTCAGTATAAATATAACGGGGGATGCGGGGTAATGTTTAGTCAGTATAAATATAACGGGGGATGCAGGGTAATGTTTAGTCAGTATAAATATAACGGGGGATGCGGGGTAATGTTTAGTCAGTATAAATATAACGGGGGATGCAGGGTAATGTTTAGTCAGTATAAATATAACGGGGGATGCAGGGTAATGTTTAGTCAGTATCAATATAACGGGGGATGCAGGGTAATGTTTAGTCAGTATAAATATAACGGGGGATGCAGGGTAATGTTTAGTCAGTATAAATATAACGGGGGATGCGGGGTAATGTTTAGCCAGTATAAATATAACGGGGGATGCAGGGTAATGTTTAGTCAGTATAAATATAACGGGGGATGCAGGGTAATGTTTAGTCAGTATAAATATAACGGGGGATGCAGGGTAATGTTTAGTCAGTATAAATATAACGGGGGATGCAGGGTAATGTTTACCCAGTATAAATATAACGGGGGATGCAGGGTAATGTTTAGTCAGTATAAATATAACGGGGGATGCAGGGTAATGTTTAGTCAGTATAAATATAACCGGGGATGCAGGGTAATGTTTAGTCAGTATAAATATAACGGGGGATGCAGGGTAATGTTTAGTCAGTATAAATATAACGGGGGATGCAGGGTAATGTTTAGTCAGTATAAATATAACGGGGAATGCAGGGTAATGTTTCGCCAGTATAAATATAACGGGGGATGCAGGGTAATGTTTAGTCAGTATAAATATAACGGGGGATGCAGGGTAATGTTTAGTCAGTATAAATATAACGGGGGATGCGGGGTAATGTTTAGTCAGTATAAATATAACGGGGGATGCGGGGTAATGTTTAGTCAGTATAAATATAACGGGGGATGCAGGGTAATGTTTAGTCAGTATAAATATAACGGGGGATGCGGGGTAATGTTTAGTCAGTATAAATATAACGGGGGATGCAGGGTAATGTTTACCCAGTATAAATATAACGGGGGATGCAGGGTAATGTTTAGTCAGTATAAATATAACGGGGGATGCAGGGTAATGTTTACCCAGTATAAATATAACGGGGGATTCAGGGTAATGTTTAGTCAGTATAAATATAACGGGGGATGCAGGGTAATGTTTAGTCAGTATAAATATAACGGGGGATGCAGGGTAATGTTTAGTCAGTATAAATATAACGGGGGATGCAGGGTAATGTTTAGCCAGTATAAATATAACGGGGGATGCAGGGTAATGTTTAGTCAGTATAAATATAACGGGGGATGCAGGGTAATGTTTAGTCAGTATAAATATAACGGGGGATGCAGGGTAATGTTTAGTCAGTATAAATATAACGGGGGATGCAGGGTAATGTTTAGTCAGTATAAATATAACGGGGGATGCAGGGTAATGTTTAGTCAGTATAAATATAACGGGGGATGCAGGGTAATGTTTAGCCAGTATAAATATAACGGGGGATGCAGGGTAATGTTTAGTCAGTATAAATATAACGGGGGATGCAGGGTAATGTTTAGTCAGTATAAATATAACGGGGGATGCAGGGTAATGTTTAGTCAGTATAAATATAACGGGGGATGCAGGGTAATGTTTAGTCAGTATAAATATAACGGGGGATGCAGGGTAATGTTTAGTCAGTATAAATATAACGGGGGATGCAGGGTAATGTTTAGTCAGTATAAATATAACGGGGATGCAGGGTAATGTTTAGTCAGTATAAATATAACGGGGGATGCAGGGTAATGTTTAGTCAGTATAAATATAACGGGGGATGCAGGGTAATGTTTAGTCAATATAAATATAACGGGGATGCAGGGTCATGTTTAGTCAGTATAAATATAACGGGCGATGCAGGGTAATGTTTAGCCAGTATAAATATAACGGGGGATGCAGGGTAATGTTCAGTCAGTATAAATATAACGGGCGATGCAGGGTAATGTTTAGTCAGTGTAAATATAACGGGGGATGCAGGGTAATGTTTACCCAGTATAAATATAACGGGGGATGCGGGGTAATGTTCAGTCAGTATAAATATAACGGGGGATGCAGGGTAATGTTTAGTCAGTATAAATATAACGGGGGATGCAGGGTAATGTTTAGTCAGTATAAATATAACGGGGGATGCAGGGTAATGTTTAGTCAGTATAAATATAACGGGGATGCAGGGTAATGTTCAGTCAGTATAAATATAACGGGGGATGCAGGGTAATGTTTAGTCAGTATAAATATAACGGGGGATGCAGGGTAATGTTTACCCAGTATAAATATAACGGGGGATGCGGGGTAATGTTTAGCCAGTATAAATATAACGGGGGATGCAGGGTAATGTTTAGTCAGTATAAATATAACGGGGGATGCAGGGTAATGTTTAGTCAGTATAAATATAACGGGGGATGCAGGGTAATGTTTAGTCAGTATAAATATAACGGGGATGCAGGGTAATGTTTAGTCAGTATAAATTTAACGGGGGATGCAGGGTAATGTTTAGCCAGTATAAATATAACGGGGGATGCAGGGTAATGTTTAGTCAGTATAAATATAACGGGGGATGCAGGGTAATGTTTAGTCAGTATAAATATAACGGGGGATGCAGGGTAATGTTTAGTCAGTATAAATATAACAGGGGATGCAGGGTAATGTTTAGCCAGTATAAATATATTACGGGGGATGCAGGGTAATGTTTAGTCAGTATAAATATAACGGGGGATGCAGGGTAATGTTTAGTCAGTATAAATATAACGGGGGATGCAGGGTAATGTTTACCCAGTATAAATATAACGGGCGATGCAGGGTAATGTTTACCCAGTATAAATATAACGGGGGATGCGGGGTAATGTTTAGCCAGTATAAATATAACGGGGGAGTCAGGGTAATGTTTAGTCAGTATAAATATAACGGGGGATGCAGGGTAATGTTTAGTCAGTATAAATATAACGGGGGATGCAGGGTAATGTTTAGTCAGTATAAATATAACGGGGGATGCAGGGTAATGTTTAGCCAGTATAAATATAACGGGGGATGCGGGGTAATGTTTAGTCAGTATAAATATAACGGGGGATGCAGGGTAATGTTTAGTCAGTATAAATATAACGGGGGATGCAGGGTAATGTTTAGTCAGTATAAATATAACGGGGGATGCAGGGTAATGTTTACCCAGTATAAATATAACGGGGGATGCAGGGTAATGTTTAGTCAGTATAAATATAACGGGGGATGCAGGGTAATGTTTAGTCAGTATAAATATAACGGGGGATGCAGGGTAATGTTTAGTCAGTATAAATATAACGGGGGATGCGGGGTAATGTTTAGTCAGTATAAATATAACGGGGGATGCAGGGTAATGTTTAGTCAGTATAAATATAACGGGGGATGCGGGGTAATGTTTAGTCAGTATAAATATAACGGGGGATGCAGGGTAATGTTTAGTCAGTATAAATATAACGGGGGATGCAGGGTAATGTTTAGTCAGTATAAATATAACGGGGGATGCGGGGTAATGTTTAGTCAGTATAAATATAACGGGGGATGCGGAGTAATGTTTACCCAGTATAAATATAACGGGGGATGCAGGGTAATGTTTAGTCAGTATAAATATAACGGGGGATGCAGGGTAATGTTTAGCCAGTATAAATATAACGGGGGATGCAGGGTAATGTTTAGTCAGTATAAATATAACGGGGGATGCAGGGTAATGTTTAGTCACTATAAATATAACGGGGGATGCAGGGTAATGTTTAGTCAGTATAAATATAACGGGGGATGCAGGGTAATGTTTACCCAGTATAAATATAACGGGGGATGCAGGGGAATGTTTAGTCAGTATAAATATAACTGGGGATGTAGGGTAATGTTTACCCAGTATAAATATAACGGGGGATGCAGGGTAATGTTTAGTCAGTATAAATATAACGGGGGATGCGGGGTAATGTTTAGTCAGTATAAATATAACGGGGGATGCGGGGCAATGTTTAGTCAGTATAAATATAACGGGGGATGCAGGGTAATGTTTAGTCAGTATAAATATAACGGGGGATGCGGGGTAATGTTTAGTCAGTATAAATATAACGGGGGATGCAGGGTAATGTTTACCCAGTATAAATATAACGGGGGATGCAGGGTAATGTTTCGTCAGTATAAATATAACGGGGGATGCAGGGTAATGTTTACCCAGTATAAATATAACGGGGGATTCAGGGTAATGTTTAGTCAGTATAAATATAACGGGGGATGCAGGGTAATGTTTAGTCAGTATAAATATAACGGGGGATGCAGGGTAATGTTTAGTCAGTATAAATATAACGGGGGATGCAGGGTAATGTTTAGCCATTATAATTATAACGGGGGATGCAGGGTAATGTTTAGTCAGTATAAATATAACGGGGGATGCAGGGTAATGTTTAGTCAGTATAAATATAACGGGGGGATGCAGGGTAATGTTTAGTCAGTATAAATATAACGGGGGATGCGGGGTAATGTTTACCCAGTATAAATATAACGGGGGATGCAGGGTAATGTTTAGTCAGTATAAATATAACGGGGGATGCAGGGTAATGTTTAGTCAGTATAAATATAACGGGGGATGCGGGGTAATGTTTAGTCAGTATAAATATAACGGGGGATGCAGGGTAATGTTTAGTCAGTATAAATATAACGGGGATGCAGGGTAATGTTTAGTCAGTATAAATATAACGGGGGATGCAGGGTAATGTTTAGTCAGTATAAATATAACGGGGGATGCAGGGTAATGTTTAGTCAGTATAAATATAACGGGGGATGCAGGGTAATTTTTAGTCAGTATAAATATAACGGGGGATGCAGGGTAATGTTTAGTCAGTATAAATATAACGGGGATGCAGGGTAATGTTTAGTCAGTATAAATATAACGGGGGATGCAGGGTAATGTTTAGTCAGTATAAATATAACGGGGGATGCAGGGTAATGTTTAGTCAGTATAAATATAACGGGGATGCAGGGTCATGTTTAGTCAGTATAAATATAACGGGGGATGCAGGGTAATGTTTAGCCAGTATAAATATAACGGGGGATGCAGGGTAATGTTTAGTCAGTATAAATATAACGGGGGATGCAGGGTAATGTTTAGTCAGTATAAATATAACGGGGGATGCAGGGTAATGTTTACCCAGTATAAATATAACGGGGGATGCAGGGTAATGTTTAGTCAGTATAAATATAACGGGGGATGCGGGGTAATGTTTAGTCAGTATAAATATAACGGGGGATGCAGGGTAATGTTTAGTCAGTATAAATATAACAGGGGATGCAGGGTAATGTTTAGTCACTATAAATATAACGGGGGATGCAGGGTAATGTTTAGTCAGTATAAATATAACGGGGATGCAGGGTAATGTTTAGTCAGTATAAATATAACGGGGGATGCAGGGTAATGTTTAGTCAGTATAAATATAACGGGGGATGCAGGGTAATGTTTACCCAGTATAAATATAACGGGGGATGCGGGGTAATGTTTAGCCAGTATAAATATAACGGGGGATGCAGGGTAATGTTTAGTCAGTATAAATATAACGGGGGATGCAGGGTAATGTTTAGTCAGTATAAATATAACGGGGGATGCAGGGTAATGTTTAGTCAGTATAAATATAACGGGGGATGCAGGGTAATGTTTAGTCAATACAAATATAACGGGGGATGCAGGGTAATGTTTAGTCAGTATAAATATAACGGGGGATGCAGGGTCATGTTTAGTCAGTATAAATATAACGGGGGATGCAGGGTAATGTTATATCAGTATAAATATAACGGGGGATGCGGAGTAATGTTTAGTCAGTATAAATATAACGGGGGATGCAGGGTAATGTTTACCCAGTATAAATATAACGGGGGATGCAGGGTAATGTTTAGTCAGTATAAATATAACGGGGGATGCGGGGTAATGTTTAGTCAGTATAAATATAACGGGGGATGCAGGGTAATGTTTAGTCAATATAAATATAACGGGGGATGCAGGGTAATGTTTAGTCAGTATAAATATAACGGGGGATGCAGGGAATGTTTAGTCAGTATAAATATAACGGGGGATGCAGGGTAATGTTTAGTCAGTATAAATATAACGGGGGATGCAGGGTAATGTTTAGTCAGTATAAATATAACGGGGGATGCAGGGTAATGTTTAGTCAGTATAAATATAACGGGGGATGCAGGGTAATGTTTACCCAGTATAAATATAACGGGGGATGCAGGGTAATGTTTAGTCAGTATAAATATAACGGGGGATGCGGGGTAATGTTTAGTCAGTATAAATATAACGGGGGATGCGGGGCAATGTTTAGTCAGTATAAATATAACGGGGGATGCAGGGTAATGTTTAGTCAGTATAAATATAACGGGGGATGCGGGGTAATGTTTAGTCAGTATAAATATAACGGGGGATGCAGGGTAATGTTTACCCAGTATAAATATAACGGGGGATGCAGGGTAATGTTTCGTCAGTATAAATATAACGGGGGATGCAGGGTAATGTTTACCCAGTATAAATATAACGGGGGATTCAGGGTAATGTTTAGTCAGTATAAATATAACGGGGGATGCAGGGTAATGTTTAGTCAGTATAAATATAACGGGGGATGCAGGGTAATGTTTAGTCAGTATAAATATAACGGGGGATGCAGGGTAATGTTTAGCCAGTATAAATATAACGGGGGATGCAGGGTAATGTTTAGTCAGTATAAATATAACGGGGGATGCAGGGTAATGTTTAGTCAGTATAAATATAACGGGGGGATGCAGGGTAATGTTTAGTCAGTATAAATATAACGGGGGATGCGGGGTAATGTTTACCCAGTATAAATATAACGGGGGATGCAGGGTAATGTTTAGTCAGTATAAATATAACGGGGGATGCAGGGTAATGTTTAGTCAGTATAAATATAACGGGGGATGCGGGGTAATGTTTAGTCAGTATAAATATAACGGGGGATGCAGGGTAATGTTTAGTCAGTATAAATATAACGGGGATGCAGGGTAATGTTTAGTCAGTATAAATATAACGGGGGATGCAGGGTAATGTTTAGTCAGTATAAATATAACGGGGGATGCAGGGTAATGTTTAGTCAGTATAAATATAACGGGGGATGCAGGGTAATGTTTAGTCAGTATAAATATAACGGGGGATGCAGGGTAATGTTTAGTCAGTATAAATATAACGGGGATGCAGGGTAATGTTTAGTCAGTATAAATATAACGGGGGATGCAGGGTAATGTTTAGTCAGTATAAATATAACGGGGGATGCAGGGTAATGTTTAGTCAGTATAAATATAACGGGGATGCAGGGTCATGTTTAGTCAGTATAAATATAACGGGAGATGCAGGGTAATGTTTAGCCAGTATAAATATAACGGGGGATGCAGGGTAATGTTTAGTCAGTATAAATATAACGGGGGATGCAGGGTAATGTTTAGTCAGTATAAATATAACGGGGGATGCAGGGTAATGTTTACCCAGTATAAATATAACGGGGGATGCAGGGTAATGTTTAGTCAGTATAAATATAACGGGGGATGCGGGGTAATGTTTAGTCAGTATAAATATAACGGGGGATGCAGGGTAATGTTTAGTCAGTATAAATATAACGGGGGATGCAGGGTAATGTTTAGTCACTATAAATATAACGGGGGATGCAGGGTAATGTTTAGTCAGTATAAATATAACGGGGATGCAGGGTAATGTTTAGTCAGTATAAATATAACGGGGGATGCAGGGTAATGTTTAGTCAGTATAAATATAACGGGGGATGCAGGGTAATGTTTACCCAGTATAAATATAACGGGGGATGCGGGGTAATGTTTAGCCAGTATAAATATAACGGGGGATGCAGGGTAATGTTTAGTCAGTATAAATATAACGGGGGATGCAGGGTAATGTTTAGTCAGTATAAATATAACGGGGGATGCAGGGTAATGTTTAGTCAGTATAAATATAACGGGGATGCAGGGTAATGTTTAGTCAGTATAAATTTAACGGGGGATGCAGGGTAATGTTTACCCAGTATAAATACAACGGGGGATGCGGGGTAATGTTTAGCCAGTATAAATATAACGGGGGATGCAGGGTAATGTTTAGTCAGTATAAATATAACGGGGGATGCAGGGTAATGTTTAGTCAGTATAAATATAACGGGGGATGCAGGGTAATGTTTACCCAGTATAAATATAACGGGGGATGCAGGGTAATGTTTAGTCAATACAAATATAACGGGGGATGCAGGGTAATGTTTAGTCAGTATAAATATAACGGGGGATGCAGGGTCATGTTTAGTCAGTATAAATATAACGGGGGATGCAGGGTAATGTTTAGTCAGTATAAATATAACGGGGGATGCGGAGTAATGTTTAGTCAGTATAAATATAACGGGGGATGCAGGGTAATGTTTACCCAGTATAAATATAACGGGGGATGCAGGGTAATGTTTAGTCAGTATAAATATAACGGGGGATGCAGGGTAATGTTTAGTCAGTATAAATATAACGGGGGATGCAGGGTAATGTTTAGTCAGTATAAATATAACGGGTGATGCGGGGTAATGTTTACCCAGTATAAATATAACGGGGGATGCAGGGTAATGTTTAGTCAGTATAAATATAACGGGGGATGCAGGGTAATGTTTAGTCAGTATAAATATAACGGGGGATGCGGGGTAATGTTTAGTCAGTATAAATATAACGGGGGATGCGGAGTAATGTTTAGTCAGTATAAATATAACGGGGGATGCAGGGTAATGTTTACCCAGTATAAATATAACGGGGGATGCAGGGTAATGTTTAGTCAGTATAAATATAACGGGGGATGCGGGGTAATGTTTAGTCAGTATAAATATAACGGGGGATGCAGGGTAATGTTTAGTCAATATAAATATAACGGGGGATGCAGGGTAATGTTTAGTCAGTATAAATATAACGGGGGATGCAGGGGAATGTTTAGTCAGTATAAATATAACGGGGGATGTAGGGTAATGTTTACCCAGTATAAATATAACGGGGGATGCAGGGTAATGTTTAGTCAGTATAAATATAACGGGGGATGCGGGGTAATGTTTAGTCAGTATAAATATAACGGGGGATGCGGGGCAATGTTTAGTCAGTATAAATATAACGGGGGATGCAGGGTAATGTTTAGTCAGTATAAATATAACGGGGGATGCGGGGTAATGTTTAGTCAGTATAAATATAACGGGGGATGCAGGGTAATGTTTACCCAGTATAAATATAACGGGGGATGCAGGGTAATGTTTCGTCAGTATAAATATAACGGGGGATGCAGGGTAATGTTTACCCAGTATAAATATAACGGGGGATTCAGGGTAATGTTTAGTCAGTATAAATATAACGGGGGATGCAGGGTAATGTTTAGTCAGTATAAATATAACGGGGGATGCAGGGTAATGTTTAGTCAGTATAAATATAACGGGGGATGCAGGGTAACGTTTAGCCAGTATAAATATAACGGGGGATGCAGGGTAATGTTTAGTCAGTATAAATATAACGGGGGATGCAGGGTAATGTTTAGTCAGTATAAATATAACGGGGGGATGCAGGGTAATGTTTAGTCAGTATAAATATAACGGGGGATGCGGGGTAATGTTTACCCAGTATAAATATAACGGGGGATGCAGGGTAATGTTTAGTCAGTATAAATATAACGGGGGATGCAGGGTAATGTTTAGTCAGTATAAATATAACGGGGGATGCGGGGTAATGTTTAGTCAGTATAAATATAACGGGGGATGCAGGGTAATGTTTAGTCAGTATAAATATAACGGGGATGCAGGGTAATGTTTAGTCAGTATAAATATAACGGGGGATGCAGGGTAATGTTTAGTCAGTATAAATATAACGGGGGATGCAGGGTAATGTTTAGTCAGTATAAATATAACGGGGGATGCAGGGTAATGTTTAGTCAGTATAAATATAACGGGGGATGCAGGGTAATGTTTAGTCAGTATAAATATAACGGGGATGCAGGGTAATGTTTAGTCAGTATAAATATAACGGGGGATGCAGGGTAATGTTTAGTCAGTATAAATATAACGGGGGATGCAGGGTAATGTTTAGTCAGTATAAATATAACGGGGATGCAGGGTCATGTTTAGTCAGTATAAATATAACGGGAGATGCAGGGTAATGTTTAGCCAGTATAAATATAACGGGGGATGCAGGGTAATGTTTAGTCAGTATAAATATAACGGGGGATGCAGGGTAATGTTTAGTCAGTATAAATATAACGGGGGATGCAGGGTAATGTTTACCCAGTATAAATATAACGGGGGATGCAGGGTAATGTTTAGTCAGTATAAATATAACGGGGGATGCGGGGTAATGTTTAGTCAGTATAAATATAACGGGGGATGCAGGGTAATGTTTAGTCAGTATAAATATAACGGGGGATGCAGGGTAATGTTTAGTCACTATAAATATAACGGGGGATGCAGGGTAATGTTTAGTCAGTATAAATATAACGGGGATGCAGGGTAATATTTAGTCAGTATAAATATAACGGGGGATGCAGGGTAATGTTTAGTCAGTATAAATATAACGGGGGATGCAGGGTAATGTTTACCCAGTATAAATATAACGGGGGATGCGGGGTAATGTTTAGCCAGTATAAATATAACGGGGGATGCAGGGTAATGTTTAGTCAGTATAAATATAACGGGGGATGCAGGGTAATGTTTAGTCAGTATAAATATAACGGGGGATGCAGGGTAATGTTTAGTCAGTATAAATATAACGGGGATGCAGGGTAATGTTTAGTCAGTATAAATTTAACGGGGGATGCAGGGTAATGTTTACCCAGTATAAATACAACGGGGGATGCGGGGTAATGTTTAGCCAGTATAAATATAACGGGGGATGCAGGGTAATGTTTAGTCAGTATAAATATAACGGGGGATGCAGGGTAATGTTTAGTCAGTATAAATATAACGGGGGATGCAGGGTAATGTTTACCCAGTATAAATATAACGGGGGATGCAGGGTAATGTTTAGTCAATACAAATATAACGGGGGATGCAGGGTAATGTTTAGTCAGTATAAATATAACGGGGGATGCAGGGTCATGTTTAGTCAGTATAAATATAACGGGGGATGCAGGGTAATGTTTAGTCAGTATAAATATAACGGGGGATGCGGAGTAATGTTTAGTCAGTATAAATATAACGGGGGATGCAGGGTAATGTTTACCCAGTATAAATATAACGGGGGATGCAGGGTAATGTTTAGTCAGTATAAATATAACGGGGGATGCGGGGTAATGTTTAGTCAGTATAAATATAACGGGGGATGCAGGGTAATGTTTAGTCAATATAAATATAACGGGGGATGCAGGGTAATGTTTAGTCAGTATAAATATAACGGGGGATGCAGGGTAATGTTTAGTCAGTATAAATATAACGGGGGATGCAGGGTAATGTTTAGTCAGTATAAATATAACGGGTGATGCGGGGTAATGTTTACCCAGTATAAATATAACGGGGGATGCAGGGTAATGTTTAGTCAGTATAAATATAACGGGGGATGCAGGGTAATGTTTACCCAGTATAAATATAACGGGGGATGCAGGGTAATGTTTAGTCAGTATAAATATAACGGGGGATGCAGGGTAATGTTTAGTCAGTATAAATATAACGGGGGATGCGGGGTAATGTAAAGTCAGTATAAATATAACGGGGGATGCAGGGTAATGTTTAGTCAGTATAAATATAACGGGGGATGCAGGGTAATGTTTAGTCAGTATAAATATAACGGGGGATGCGGGGTAATGTTTAGTCAGTATAAATATAACGGGGGATGCAGGCTAATGTTTAGTCAGTATAAATATAACGGGGGATGCAGGGTAATGTTTAGTCAGTATAAATATAACGGGGGATGCAGGGTAATGTTTACCCAGTATAAATATAACGGGGGATGCAGGGTAATGTTTAGTCAGTATAAATATAACGGGGGATGCAGGGTAATGTTTAGTCAGTATAAATATAACGGGGGATGCAGGGTAATGTTTACCCAGTATAAATATAACGGGGGATGCAGGGTAATGTTTAGTCAGTATAAAGATAACGGGGGATGCGGGGTAATGTTTAGTCAGTATAAATATAACGGGGGATGCAGGGTAATGTTTACCCAGTATAAATATAACGGGGGATGCAGGGTAATGTTTAGTCAGTATAAATATAACGGGGGATGCAGGGTAATGTTTAGTCAGTATAAATATAACGGGGGATGCAGGGTAATGTTTACCCAGTATAAATATAACGGGGGATGCAGGGTAATGTTTAGTCAGTATAAATATAACGGGGGATGCAGGGTAATGTTTAGTCAGTATAAATATAACGGGGGATGCAGGGTAATGTTTAGTCAGTATAAATATAACGGGGGATGCGGGGTAATGTTTAGTCAGTATAAATATAACGGGGGATGCAGGGTAATGTTTAGTCAGTATAAATATAACGGGGGATGCAGGGTAATGTTTAGTCAGTATAAATATAACGGGGGATGCGGGGTAATGTTTAGTCAGTATAAATATAACGGGGGATGCAGGGTAATGTTTACCCAGTATAAATATAACGGGGGATGCAGGGTAATGTTTAGTCAGTATAAAGATAACGGGGGATGCGGGGTAATGTTTAGTCAGTATAAATATAACGGGGGATGCAGGGTAATGTTTACCCAGTATAAATATAACGGGGGATGCAGGGTAATGTTTAGTCAGTATAAATATAACGGGGGATGCAGGGTAATGTTTAGTCAGTATAAATATAACGGGGGATGCAGGGTAATGTTTACCCAGTATAAATATAACGGGGGATGCAGGGTAATGTTTAGTCAGTATAAATATAACGGGGGATGCAGGGTAATGTTTAGTCAGTATAAATATAACGGGGGATGCAGGGTAATGTTTAGTCAGTATAAATATAACGGGGGATGCGGGGTAATGTTTAGTCAGTATAAATATAACGGGGGATGCAGGGTAATGTTTAGTCAGTATAAATATAACGGGGGATGCGGGGTAATGTTTAGTCAGTATAAATATAACGGGGGATGCAGGGTAATGTTTAGTCAGTATAAATATAACGGGGGATGCAGGGTAATGTTTAGTCAGTATCAATATAACGGGGGATGCAGGGTAATGTTTAGTCAGTATAAATATAACGGGGGATGCAGGGTAATGTTTAGTCAGTATAAATATAACGGGGGATGCAGGGTAATGTTTAGTCAGTATAAATATAACGGGGGATGCAGGGTAATGTTTAGTCAGTATAAATATAACGGGGGATGCAGGGTAATGTTTAGTCAGTATAAATATAACGGGGGATGCGGGGTAATGTTTACCCAGTATAAATATAACGGGGGATGCAGGGTAATGTTTCGTCAGTATAAATATAACGGGGGATGCAGGGTAATGATTAGTCAGTATAAATATAACGGGGGATGCAGGGTAATGTTTACCCAGTATAAATATAACGGGGGATGCAGGGTAATGTTTAGTCAGTATAAATATAACGGGGGATGCAGGGTAATGTTTAGTCAGTATAAATATAACGGGGGATGCAGGGTAATGTTTACCCAGTATAAATATAACGGGGGATGCAGGGTAATGTTTAGTCAGTATAAAGATAACGGGGGATGCGGGGTAATGTTTAGTCAGTGTAAATATAACGGGGGATGCAGGGTAATGTTTACCCAGTATAAATATAACGGGGGATGCAGGGTAATATTTAGTCAGTATAAATATAACGGGGGATGCAGGGTAATGTTTAGTCAGTATAAATATAACGGGGGATGCAGGGTAATGTTTACCCAGTATAAATATAACGGGGGATGCAGGGTAATGTTTAGTCAGTATAAATATAACGGGGGATGCAGGGTAATGTTTAGTCAGTATAAATATAACGGGGGATGCAGGGTAATGTTTAGTCAGTATAAATATAACGGGGGATGCGGGGTAATGTTTAGTCAGTATAAATATAACGGGGGATGCAGGGTAATGTTTAGTCAGTATAAATATAACGGGGGATGCGGGGTAATGTTTAGTCAGTATAAATATAACGGGGGATGCAGGGTAATGCTTAGTCAGTATAAATATAACGGGGGATGCAGGGTAATGTTTAGTCAGTATAAATATAACGGGGGATGCGGGGTAATGTTTAGCCAGTATAAATATAACGGGGGATGCAGGGTAATGTTTAGTCAGTATAAATATAACGGGGGATGCAGGGTAATGTTTAGTCAGTATAAATATAACAGGGGATGCAGGGTAATGTTTAGTCAGTATAAATATAACGGGGGATGCAGGGTAATGTTTAGTCAGTATAAATATAACCGGGGATGCAGGGTAATGTTTAGTCAGTATAAATATAACGGGGGATGCAGGGTAATGTTTAGTCAGTATAAATATAACGGGGGATGCAGGGTAATGTTTAGTCAGTATAAATATAACGGGGAATGCAGGGTAATGTTTAGCCAGTATAAATATAACGGGGGATGCAGGGTAATGTTTAGTCAGTAGAAATATAACGGGGGATGCAGGGTAATGTTTAGTCAGTATAAATATAACGGGGGATGCGGGGTAATGTTTAGTCAGTATAAATATAACGGGGGATGCGGGGTAATGTTTAGTCAGTATAAATATAACGGGGGATGCAGGGTAATGTTTAGTCAGTATAAATATAACGGGGGATGCAGGGTAATGTTTAGTCAGTATAAATATAACGGGGGATGCAGGGTAATGTTTATTCAGTTTAAATATAACGGGGGATGCAGGGTAATGTTTAGTCAATATAAATATAACGGGGGATGCAGGGTAATGTTTAGTCAGTATAAATATAACGGGGGATGCAGGGTAATGTTTAGCCAGTATAAATATAACGGGGGATGCAGGGTAATGTTTAGTCAGTATAAATATAACGGGGGATGCAGGGTAATGTTTAGTCAGTATAAATATAACGGGGGATGCAGGGTAATGTTTAGTCAGTATAAATATAACGGGGGATGCAGGGTAATGTTTAGTCAGTATAAATATAACGGGGGATGCAGGGTAATGTTTAGTCAATATAAATATAACGGGGGATGCAGGGTAATGTTTAGTCAGTATAAATATAACGGGGATGCAGGGTAATGTTTAGTCAGTATAAATATAACGGGGGATGCAGGGTAATGTTTAGTCAGTATAAATATAACGGGGGATGCAGGGTAATGTTTAGTCAGTATAAATATAACGGGGATGCAGGGTCATGTTTAGTCAGTATAAATATAACGGGGGATGCAGGGTAATGTTTAGCCAGTATAAATATAACGGGGGATGCAGGGTAATGTTTAGTCAGTATAAATATAACGGGGGATGCAGGGTAATGTTTAGTCAGTGTAAATATAACGGGGGATGCAGGGTAATGTTTACCCAGTATAAATATAACGGGGGATGCGGGGTAATGTTCAGTCAGTATAAATATAACGGGGGATGCAGGGTAATGTTTAGTCAGTATAAATATAACGGGGGATGCAGGGTAATGTTTAGTCAGTATAAATATAACGGGGGATGCAGGGTAATGTTTAGTCAGTATAAATATAACGGGGATGCAGGGTAATGTTCAGTCAGTATAAATATAACGGGGGATGCAGGGTAATGTTTAGTCAGTATAAATATAACGGGGGATGCAGGGTAATGTTTACCCAGTATAAATATAACGGGGGATGCGGGGTAATGTTTAGCCAGTATAAATATAACGGGGGATGCAGGGTAATGTTTAGTCAGTATAAATATAACGGGGGATGCAGGGTAATGTTTAGTCAGTATAAATATAACGGGGGATGCAGGGTAATGTTTAGTCAGTATAAATATAACGGGGATGCAGGGTAATGTTTAGTCAGTATAAATTTAACAGGGGATGCAGGGTAATGTTTAGCCAGTATAAATATAACGGGGGATGCAGGGTAATGTTTAGTCAGTATAAATATAACGGGGGATGCAGGGTAATGTTTAGTCAGTATAAATATAACGGGGGATGCAGGGTAATGTTTAGTCAGTATAAATATAACAGGGGAAGCAGGGAAATTTTTAGCCAGTATAAATATATTACGGGGGATGCAGGGTAATGTTTAGTCAGTATAAATATAACGGGGGATGCAGGGTAATGTTTAGTCAGTATAAATATAACGGGGGATGCAGGGTAATGTTTACCCAGTATAAATATAACGGGCGATGCAGGGTAATGTTTACCCAGTATAAATATAACGGGGGATGCGGGGTAATGTTTAGCCAGTATAAATATAACGGGGGAGTCAGGGTAATGTTTAGTCAGTATAAATATAACGGGGGATGCAGGGTAATGTTTAGTCAGTATAAATATAACGGGGGATGCAGGGTAATGTTTAGTCAGTATAAATATAACAGGGGATGCAGGGTAATGTTTAGCCAGTATAAATATAACGGGGGATGCAGGGTTATGTTTAGTCAGTATAAATATAACGGGGGATGCAGGGTAATGTTTAGTCAGTATAAATATAACGGGGGATGCAGGGTAATGTTTAGTCAGTATAAATATAACGGGGGATGCAGGGTAATGTTTACCCAGTATAAATATAACGGGGGATGCAGGGTAATGTTTAGTCAGTATAAATATAACGGGGGATGCAGGGTAATGTTTAGTCAGTATAAATATAACGGGGGATGCAGGGTAATGTTTAGTCAGTATAAATATAACGGGGGATGCGGGGTAATGTTTAGTCAGTATAAATATAACGGGGGATGCAGGGTAATGTTTAGTCAGTATAAATATAACGGGGGATGCGGGGTAATGTTTAGTCAGTATAAATATAACGGGGGATGCAGGGTAATGTTTAGTCAGTATAAATATAACGGGGGATGCAGGGTAATGTTTAGTCAGTATAAATATAACGGGGGATGCGGGGTAATGTTTAGTCAGTATAAATATAACGGGGGATGCGGGGTAATGTTTACCCAGTATAAATATAACGGGGAATGCAGGGTAATGTTTAGTCAGTATAAATATAACGGGGGATGCAGGGTAATGTTTAGCCAGTATAAATATAACGGGGGATGCAGGGTAATGTTTAGTCAGTATAAATATAACGGGGGATGCAGGGTAATGTTTAGTCAGTATAAATATAACGGGGGATGCAGGGTAATGTTTAGTCAGTATAAATATAACGGGGGATGCAGGGTAATGTTTACCCAGTATAAATATAACGGGGGATGCAGGGGAATGTTTAGTCAGTATAAATATAACGGGGGATGTAGGGTAATGTTTACCCAGTATAAATATAACGGGGGATGCAGGGTAATGTTTAGTCAGTATAAATATAACGGGGGATGCGGGGTAATGTTTAGTCTGTATAAATATAACGGGGGATGCGGGGTAATGTTTAGTCAGTATAAATATAACGGGGGATGCAGGGTAATGTTTAGTCAGTATAAATATAACGGGGGATGCGGGGTAATGTTTAGTCAGTATAAATATAACGGGGGATGCAGGGTCAGGGTAATGTTTACCCAGTATAAAATATAACGGGGGATGCAGGGTAATGTTTAGTCAGTATAAATATAACGGGGGATGCAGGGTAATGTTTACCCAGTACTAAATATAACGGGGGATTCAGGGTAATGTTTAGTCAGTATAAATATAACGGGGGATGCAGGGTAATGTTTAGTCAGTATAAATATAACGGGGGATGCAGGGTAATGTTTAGTCAGTATAAATATAACGGGGGATGCAGGGTAATGTTTAGCCAGTATAAATATAACGGGGGATGCAGGGTAATGTTTAGTCAGTATAAATATAACGGGGGATGCAGGGTAATGTTTAGTCAGTATAAATATAACGGGGGGATGCAGGGTAATGTTTAGTCAGTATAAATATAACGGGGGATGCGGGGTAATGTTTACCCAGTATAAATATAACGGGGTGCAGGGTATGTTTAGTCAGTATAAATATAACGGGGATGCAGGGTAATGTTTAGTCAGTATAAATATAACGGGGGATGCGGGGTAATGTTTAGTCAGTATAAATATAACGGGGATGCAGGGTAATGTTTAGTCAGTATAAATATAACGGGGATGCAGGGTAATGTTTAGTCAGTATAAATATAACGGGGGATGCAGGGTAATGTTTAGTCAGTATAAATATAACGGGGGATGCAGGGTAATGTTTAGTCAGTATAAATATAACGGGGATGCAGGGTAATGTTTAGTCAGTATAAATATAACGGGGGATGCAGGGTAATGTTTAGTCAGTATAAATATAACGGGGATGCAGGGGTAATGCTTAGTCAGTATAAATATAACGGGGATGCAGGGTCATGTTTAGTCAGTATAAATATAACGGGGGATGCAGGGTAATGTTTAGCCAGTATAAATATAACGGGGGATGCAGGGTAATGTTTAGTCAGTATAAATATAACGGGGGATGCAGGGTAATGTTTAGTCAGTATAAATATAACGGGGGATGCAGGGTAATGTTTAGTCAGTATAAATATAACGGGGGATGCAGGGTAATGTTTAGTCAGTATAAATATAACGGGGGATGCGGGGTAATGTTTAGTCAGTATAAATATAACGGGGATGCAGGGTAATGTTTAGTCAGTACAAATATAACGGGGGATGCAGGGTAATGTTTAGTCACTATAAATATAACGGGGGATGCAGGGTAATGTTTAGTCAGTATAAATATAACGGGGATGCAGGGTAATGTTTAGTCAGTATAAATATAACGGGGGATGCAGGGTAATGTTTAGTCAGTATAAATATAACGGGGGATGCAGGGTAATGTTTACCCAGTATAAATATAACGGGGGATGCGGGGTAATGTTTAGCCAGTATAAATATAACGGGGGATGCAGGGTAATGTTTAGTCAGTATAAATATAACGGGGGATGCAGGGTAATGTTTAGTCAGTATAAATATAACGGGGGATGCAGGGTAATGTTTTGTCAGTATAAATATAACAGGGGATGCAGGGTAATGTTTAGCCAGTATAAATATATTACGGGGGATGCAGGGTAATGTTTAGTCAGTATAAATATAACGGGGGATGCAGGGTAATGTTTAGTCAGTATAAATATAACGGGGGATGCAGGGTAATGTTTAGTCAATATAAATATAACGGGGGATGCAGGGTAATGTTTAGTCAGTATAAATATAACGGGGGATGCGGGGGTAATGTTTAGTCAGTATAAATATAACGGGGGATGCAGGGTAATGTTTAGCAGTATAAATATAACGGGGGATGCAGGGTAATGTTTAGTCAGTATAATATAACGGGGATGCAGGGTAATGTTTAGTCAGTATAAATATAACGGGGGATGCAGGGTAATGTTTAGTCAGTATAAATATAACGGGGGATGCAGGGTAATGTTTAGTCAGTATAAATATAACGGGGGATGCAGGGTAATGTTTAGTCAGTATAAATATAACGGGGGATGCGGGGTAATATTTAGTCAGTATAAATATAACGGGGGATGCGGGGTACTGTTTAGTCAGTATAAATATAACGGGGGATGCAGGGTAATGTTTAGTCAGTATAAATATAACGGGGGATGCGGGGTAATGTTTAGTCAGTATAAATATAACGGGGGATGCAGGGTAATGTTTAGTCAGTATAAATATAACGGGGGATGCAGGGTAATGTTTTGTCAGTATAAATATAACAGGGGATGCAGGGTAATGTTTAGCCAGTATAAATATATTACGGGGGATGCAGGGTAATGTTTAGTCAGTATAAATATAACGGGGGATGCAGGGTAATGTTTAGTCAGTATAAATATAACAGGGGATGCAGGGTAATGTTTAGCCAGTATAAATATAATGGGGGATGCAGGGTAATGTTTAGTCAGTATAAATATAACGGGGGATGCAGGGTAATGTTTAGTCAGTATAAATATAACGGGGGATGCAGGGTAATGTTTAGTCAGTATAAATATAACGGGGGATGCAGGGTAATGTTTAGTCAGTATAAATATAACGGGGGATGCGGGGTAATGTTTAGTCAGTATAAATATAACGGGGGATGCAGGGTAATGTTTAGCCAGTATAAATATAACGGGGGATGCAGGGTAATGTTTAGTCAGTATAAATATAACGGGGGATGCAGGGTAATGTTTAGTCAGTATAAATATAACGGGGGATGCAGGGTAATGTTTAGTCAGTATAAATATAACGGGGGATGCAGGGTAATGTTTAGTCAGTATAAATATAACGGGGGATGCAGGGTAATGTTTAGTCAGTATAAATATAACGGGGGATGCGGGGTAATATTTAGTCAGTATAAATATAACGGGGGATGCGGGGTACTGTTTAGTCAGTATAAATATAACGGGGGATGCAGGGTAATGTTTAGTCAGTATAAATATAACGGGGGATGCGGGGTAATGTTTACCCAGTATAAATATAACGGGGGATGCAGGGTAATGTTTAGTCAGTATAAATATAACGGGGGATGCAGGGTAATGTTTAGTCAGTATAAATATAACGGGGGATGCAGGGTAATGTTTAGTCAGTATAAATATAACGGGGGATGCAGGGTAATGTTTAGTCAGTATAAATATAACGGGGGATGCAGGGTAATGTTTACCCAGTATAAATATAACGGGGGATGCAGGGTAATGTTTAGTCAGTATAAATATAACGGGGGATGCAGGGTAAATTTTACCCAGTATAAATATAACGGGGGATGCAGGGTAATGTTTACCCAGTATAAATATAACGGGGGATGCAGGGATATGTTTACCCAGTATAAATATAACGGGGGATGCAGGGTAATGTTTAGTCAGTATAAATATAACGGGGGATGCAGGGTAATGTTTAGTCAGTATAAATATAACGGGGGATGCAGGGTAATGTTTAGTCAGTATAAATATAACGGGGGATGCAGGGTAATGTTTAGTCAGTATAAATATAACGGGGGATGCAGGGTAATGTTTAGTCAGTATAAATATAACGGGGGATGCAGGGTAATGTTTAGTCAGTATAAATATAACGGGGATGCAGGGTAATGTTGAGTCAGTATAAATATAACGGGGGATGCGGGGTAATGTTTACCCAGTATAAATATAACGGGGGATGCGGGGTAATGTTTAGTCAGAATAAATATAACGGGGGATGCAGGGTAATGTTTAGTCAGTATAAATATAACGGGGGATGCAGGGTAATGTTTAGTCAGTATAAATATAACGGGGGATGCAGGGTAATGTTTAGTCAGTATAAATATAACGGGGGATGCGGGGTAATGTTTAGTCAGTATAAATATAACGGGGGATGCGGGGTAATGTTTAGTCAGTATAAATATAACGGGGGATGCAGGGTAATGTTTAGTCAGTATAAATATAACGGGGGATGCGGGGTAATGTTTAGTCAGTATAAAGATAACGGGGGATGCGGGGTAATGTTTAGTCAGTGTAAATATAACGGGGGATGCAGGGTATTGTTTACCCAGTATAAATATAACGGGGGATGCAGGGTAATATTTAGTCAGTATAAATATAACGGGGGATGCAGGGTAATGTTTAGTCAGTATAAATATAACGGGGGATGCAGGGTAATGTTTACCCAGTATAAATATAACGGGGGATGCAGGGTAATGTTTAGTCAGTATAAATATAACGGGGGATGCAGGGTAATGTTTAGTCAGTATAAATATAACGGGGGATGCAGGGTAATGTTTAGTCAGTATAAATATAACGGGGGATGCGGGGTAATGTTTAGTCAGTATAAATATAACGGGGGATGCAGGGTAATGTTTAGTCAGTATAAATATAACGGGGGATGCGGGGTAATGTTTAGTCAGTATAAATATAACGGGGGATGCAGGGTAATGCTTAGTCAGTATAAATATAACGGGGGATGCAGGGTAATGTTTAGTCAGTATAAATATAACGGGGGATGCGGGGTAATGTTTAGCCAGTATAAATATAACGGGGGATGCAGGGTAATGTTTAGTCAGTATAAATATAACGGGGGATGCAGGGTAATGTTTAGTCAGTATAAATATAACAGGGGATGCAGGGTAATGTTTAGTCAGTATAAATATAACGGGGGATGCAGGGTAATGTTTAGTCAGTATCAATATAACGGGGGATGCAGGGTAATGTTTAGTCAGTATAAATATAACGGGGGATGCAGGGTAATGTTTAGTCAGTATAAATATAACGGGGGATGCAGGGTAATGTTTAGTCAGTATAAATATAACGGGGGATGCGGGGTAATGTTTAGCCAGTATAAATATAACGGGGGATGCAGGGTAATGTTTAGTCAGTATAAATATAACGGGGGATGCAGGGTAATGTTTAGTCAGTATAAATATAACGGGGGATGCAGGGTAATGTTTAGTCAGTATAAATATAACGGGGGATGCAGAGTAATGTTTACCCAGTATAAATATAACGGGGGATGCAGGGTAATGTTTAGTCAGTATAAATATAACGGGGGATGCAGGGTAATGTTTAGTCAGTATAAATATAACCGGGGATGCAGGGTAATGTTTAGTCAGTATAAATATAACGGGGGATGCAGGGTAATGTTTAGTCAGTATAAATATAACGGGGGATGCAGGGTAATGTTTAGTCAGTATAAATATAACGGGGAATGCAGGGTAATGTTTAGCCAGTATAAATATAACGGGGGATGCAGGGTAATGTTTAGTCAGTAGAAATATAACGGGGGATGCAGGGTAATGTTTAGTCAGTATAAATATAACGGGGGATGCGGGGTAATGTTTAGTCAGTATAAATATAACGGGGGATGCGGGGTAATGTTTAGTCAGTATAAATATAACGGGGGATGCAGGGTAATGTTTAGTCAGTATAAATATAACGGGGGATGCAGGGTAATGTTTAGTCAGTATAAATATAACGGGGGATGCAGGGTAATGTTTATTCAGTTTAAATATAACGGGGGATGCAGGGTAATGTTTAGTCAATATAAATATAACGGGGGATGCAGGGTAATGTTTAGTCAGTATAAATATAACGGGGGATGCAGGGTAATGTTTAGCCAGTATAAATATAACGGGGGATGCAGGGTAATGTTTAGTCAGTATAAATATAACGGGGGATGCAGGGTAATGTTTAGTCAGTATAAATATAACGGGGGATGCAGGGTAATGTTTAGTCAGTATAAATATAACGGGGGATGCAGGGTAATGTTTAGTCAGTATAAATATAACGGGGGATGCAGGGTAATGTTTAGTCAATATAAATATAACGGGGGATGCAGGGTAATGTTTAGTCAGTATAAATATAACGGGGATGCAGGGTAATGTTTAGTCAGTATAAATATAACGGGGGATGCAGGGTAATGTTTAGTCAGTATAAATATAACGGGGGATGCAGGGTAATGTTTAGTCAGTATAAATATAACGGGGATGCAGGGTCATGTTTAGTCAGTATAAATATAACGGGGGATGCAGGGTAATGTTTAGCCAGTATAAATATAACGGGGGATGCAGGGTAATGTTTAGTCAGTATAAATATAACGGGGGATGCAGGGTAATGTTTAGTCAGTGTAAATATAACGGGGGATGCAGGGTAATGTTTACCCAGTATAAATATAACGGGGGATGCGGGGTAATGTTCAGTCAGTATAAATATAACGGGGGATGCAGGGTAATGTTTAGTCAGTATAAATATAACGGGGGATGCAGGGTAATGTTTAGTCAGTATAAATATAACGGGGGATGCAGGGTAATGTTTAGTCAGTATAAATATAACGGGGATGCAGGGTAATGTTCAGTCAGTATAAATATAACGGGGGATGCAGGGTAATGTTTAGTCAGTATAAATATAACGGGGGATGCAGGGTAATGTTTACCCAGTATAAATATAACGGGGGATGCGGGGTAATGTTTAGCCAGTATAAATATAACGGGGGATGCAGGGTAATGTTTAGTCAGTATAAATATAACGGGGGATGCAGGGTAATGTTTAGTCAGTATAAATATAACGGGGGATGCAGGGTAATGTTTAGTCAGTATAAATATAACGGGGATGCAGGGTAATGTTTAGTCAGTATAAATTTAACAGGGGATGCAGGGTAATGTTTAGCCAGTATAAATATAACGGGGGATGCAGGGTAATGTTTAGTCAGTATAAATATAACGGGGGATGCAGGGTAATGTTTAGTCAGTATAAATATAACGGGGGATGCAGGGTAATGTTTAGTCAGTATAAATATAACAGGGGAAGCAGGGAAATTTTTAGCCAGTATAAATATATTACGGGGGATGCAGGGTAATGTTTAGTCAGTATAAATATAACGGGGGATGCAGGGTAATGTTTAGTCAGTATAAATATAACGGGGGATGCAGGGTAATGTTTACCCAGTATAAATATAACGGGCGATGCAGGGTAATGTTTACCCAGTATAAATATAACGGGGGATGCGGGGTAATGTTTAGCCAGTATAAATATAACGGGGGAGTCAGGGTAATGTTTAGTCAGTATAAATATAACGGGGGATGCAGGGTAATGTTTAGTCAGTATAAATATAACGGGGGATGCAGGGTAATGTTTAGTCAGTATAAATATAACAGGGGATGCAGGGTAATGTTTAGCCAGTATAAATATAACGGGGGATGCAGGGTTATGTTTAGTCAGTATAAATATAACGGGGGATGCAGGGTAATGTTTAGTCAGTATAAATATAACGGGGGATGCAGGGTAATGTTTAGTCAGTATAAATATAACGGGGGATGCAGGGTAATGTTTACCCAGTATAAATATAACGGGGGATGCAGGGTAATGTTTAGTCAGTATAAATATAACGGGGGATGCAGGGTAATGTTTAGTCAGTATAAATATAACGGGGGATGCAGGGTAATGTTTAGTCAGTATAAATATAACGGGGGATGCGGGGTAATGTTTAGTCAGTATAAATATAACGGGGGATGCAGGGTAATGTTTAGTCAGTATAAATATAACGGGGGATGCGGGGTAATGTTTAGTCAGTATAAATATAACGGGGGATGCAGGGTAATGTTTAGTCAGTATAAATATAACGGGGGATGCAGGGTAATGTTTAGTCAGTATAAATATAACGGGGGATGCGGGGTAATGTTTAGTCAGTATAAATATAACGGGGGATGCGGGGTAATGTTTACCCAGTATAAATATAACGGGGAATGCAGGGTAATGTTTAGTCAGTATAAATATAACGGGGGATGCAGGGTAATGTTTAGCCAGTATAAATATAACGGGGGATGCAGGGTAATGTTTAGTCAGTATAAATATAACGGGGGATGCAGGGTAATGTTTAGTCAGTATAAATATAACGGGGGATGCAGGGTAATGTTTAGTCAGTATAAATATAACGGGGGATGCAGGGTAATGTTTACCCAGTATAAATATAACGGGGGATGCAGGGGAATGTTTAGTCAGTATAAATATAACGGGGGATGTAGGGTAATGTTTACCCAGTATAAATATAACGGGGGATGCAGGGTAATGTTTAGTCAGTATAAATATAACGGGGGATGCGGGGTAATGTTTAGTCTGTATAAATATAACGGGGGATGCGGGGTAATGTTTAGTCAGTATAAATATAACGGGGGATGCAGGGTAATGTTTAGTCAGTATAAATATAACGGGGGATGCGGGGTAATGTTTAGTCAGTATAAATATAACGGGGGATGCAGGGTAATGTTTACCCAGTATAAATATAACGGGGGATGCAGGGTAATGTTTAGTCAGTATAAATATAACGGGGGATGCAGGGTAATGTTTACCCAGTATAAATATAACGGGGGATTCAGGGTAATGTTTAGTCAGTATAAATATAACGGGGGATGCAGGGTAATGTTTAGTCAGTATAAATATAACGGGGGATGCAGGGTAATGTTTAGTCAGTATAAATATAACGGGGGATGCAGGGTAATGTTTAGCCAGTATAAATATAACGGGGGATGCAGGGTAATGTTTAGTCAGTATAAATATAACGGGGGATGCAGGGTAATGTTTAGTCAGTATAAATATAACGGGGGGATGCAGGGTAATGTTTAGTCAGTATAAATATAACGGGGGATGCGGGGTAATGTTTACCCAGTATAAATATAACGGGGGATGCAGGGTAATGTTTAGTCAGTATAAATATAACGGGGGATGCAGGGTAATGTTTAGTCAGTATAAATATAACGGGGGATGCGGGGTAATGTTTAGTCAGTATAAATATAACGGGGGATGCAGGGTAATGTTTAGTCAGTATAAATATAACGGGGATGCAGGGTAATGTTTAGTCAGTATAAATATAACGGGGGATGCAGGGTAATGTTTAGTCAGTATAAATATAACGGGGGATGCAGGGTAATGTTTAGTCAGTATAAATATAACGGGGATGCAGGGTAATGTTTAGTCAGTATAAATATAACGGGGGATGCAGGGTAATGTTTAGTCAGTATAAATATAACGGGGGATGCAGGGTAATGCTTAGTCAGTATAAATATAACGGGGATGCAGGGTCATGTTTAGTCAGTATAAATATAACGGGGGATGCAGGGTAATGTTTAGCCAGTATAAATATAACGGGGGATGCAGGGTAATGTTTAGTCAGTATAAATATAACGGGGGATGCAGGGTAATGTTTAGTCAGTATAAATATAACGGGGGATGCAGGGTAATGTTTAGTCAGTATAAATATAACGGGGGATGCAGGGTAATGTTTAGTCAGTATAAATATAACGGGGGATGCGGGGTAATGTTTAGTCAGTATAAATATAACGGGGGATGCAGGGTAATGTTTAGTCAGTACAAATATAACGGGGGATGCAGGGTAATGTTTAGTCACTATAAATATAACGGGGGATGCAGGGTAATGTTTAGTCAGTATAAATATAACGGGGATGCAGGGTAATGTTTAGTCAGTATAAATATAACGGGGGATGCAGGGTAATGTTTAGTCAGTATAAATATAACGGGGGATGCAGGGTAATGTTTACCCAGTATAAATATAACGGGGGATGCGGGGTAATGTTTAGCCAGTATAAATATAACGGGGGATGCAGGGTAATGTTTAGTCAGTATAAATATAACGGGGGATGCAGGGTAATGTTTAGTCAGTATAAATATAACGGGGGATGCAGGGTAATGTTTTGTCAGTATAAATATAACAGGGGATGCAGGGTAATGTTTAGCCAGTATAAATATATTACGGGGGATGCAGGGTAATGTTTAGTCAGTATAAATATAACGGGGGATGCAGGGTAATGTTTAGTCAGTATAAATATAACGGGGGATGCAGGGTAATGTTTAGTCAGTATAAATATAACGGGGGATGCAGGGTAATGTTTAGTCAGTATAAATATAACGGGGGATGCGGGGTAATGTTTAGTCAGTATAAATATAACGGGGGATGCAGGGTAATGTTTAGCCAGTATAAATATAACGGGGGATGCAGGGTAATGTTTAGTCAGTATAAATATAACGGGGGATGCAGGGTAATGTTTAGTCAGTATAAATATAACGGGGGATGCAGGGTAATGTTTAGTCAGTATAAATATAACGGGGGATGCAGGGTAATGTTTAGTCAGTATAAATATAACGGGGGATGCAGGGTAATGTTTAGTCAGTATAAATATAACGGAGGATGCGGGGTAATATTTAGTCAGTATAAATATAACGGGGGATGCGGGGTACTGTTTAGTCAGTATAAATATAACGGGGGATGCAGGGTAATGTTTAGTCAGTATAAATATAACGGGGGATGCGGGGTAATGTTTAGTCAGTATAAATATAACGGGGGATGCAGGGTAATGTTTAGTCAGTATAAATATAACGGGGGATGCAGGGTAATGTTTTGTCAGTATAAATATAACAGGGGATGCAGGGTAATGTTTAGCCAGTATAAATATATTACGGGGGATGCAGGGTAATGTTTAGTCAGTATAAATATAACGGGGGATGCAGGGTAATGTTTAGTCAGTATAAATATAACAGGGGATGCAGGGTAATGTTTAGCCAGTATAAATATAACGGGGGATGCAGGGTAATGTTTAGTCAGTATAAATATAACGGGGGATGCAGGATAATGTTTAGTCAGTATAAATATAACGGGGGATGCAGGGTAATGTTTAGTCAGTATAAATATAACGGGGGATGCAGGGTAATGTTTAGTCAGTATAAATATAACGGGGGATGCGGGGTAATGTTTAGTCAGTATAAATATAACGGGGGATGCAGGGTAATGTTTAGCCAGTATAAATATAACGGGGGATGCAGGGTAATGTTTAGTCAGTATAAATATAACGGGGGATGCAGGGTAATGTTTAGTCAGTATAAATATAACGGGGGATGCAGGGTAATGTTTAGTCAGTATAAATATAACGGGGGATGCAGGGTAATGTTTAGTCAGTATAAATATAACGGGGGATGCAGGGTAATGTTTAGTCAGTATAAATATAACGGGGGATGCGGGGTAATATTTAGTCAGTATAAATATAACGGGGGATGCGGGGTACTGTTTAGTCAGTATAAATATAACGGGGGATGCAGGGTAATGTTTAGTCAGTATAAATATAACGGGGGATGCGGGGTAATGTTTACCCAGTATAAATATAACGGGGGATGCAGGGTAATGTTTAGTCAGTATAAATATAACGGGGGATGCAGGGTAATGTTTAGTCAGTATAAATATAACGGGGGATGCAGGGTAATGTTTAGTCAGTATAAATATAACGGGGGATGCAGGGTAATGTTTAGTCAGTATAAATATAACGGGGGATGCAGGGTAATGTTTACCCAGTATAAATATAACGGGGGATGCAGGGTAATGTTTACCCAGTATAAATATAACGGGGGATGCAGGGTAATGTTTACCCAGTATAAATATAACGGGGGATGCAGGGTAATGTTTACCCAGTATAAATATTACGGGGGATGCAGGGTAATGTTTACCCAGTATAAATATAACGGGGGATGCAGGGTAATGTTTAGTCAGTATAAATATAACGGGGGATGCAGGGTAATGTTTACCCAGTATAAATATAACGGGGGATGCAGGGTAATGTTTAGTCAGTATAAATATAACGGGGGATGCAGGGTAAATTTTACCCAGTATAAATATAACGGGGGATGCAGGGTAATGTTTACCCAGTATAAATATAACGGGGGATGCAGGGATATGTTTACCCAGTATAAATATAACGGGGGATGCAGGGTAATGTTTAGTCAGTATAAATATAACGGGGGATGCAGGGTAATGTTTAGTCAGTATAAATATAACGGGGGATGCAGGGTAATGTTTAGTCAGTATAAATATAACGGGGGATGCAGGGTAATGTTTAGTCAGTATAAATATAACGGGGGATGCAGGGTAATGTTTAGTCAGTATAAATATAACGGGGGATGCAGGGTAATGTTTAGTCAGTATAAATATAACGGGGATGCAGGGTAATGTTGAGTCAGTATAAATATAACGGGGGATGCGGGGTAATGTTTACCCAGTATAAATATAACGGGGGATGCGGGGTAATGTTTAGTCAGTATAAATATAACGGGGGATGCAGGGTAATGTTTAGTCAGTATAAATATAACGGGGGATGCAGGGTAATGTTTAGTCAGTATAAATATAACGGGGGATGCAGGGTAATGTTTAGTCAGTATAAATATAACGGGGGATGCGGGGTAATGTTTAGTCAGTATAAATATAACGGGGGATGCGGGGTAATGTTTAGTCAGTATAAATATAACGGGTGATGCAGGGTAATGTTTAGTCAGTATAAATATAACGGGGGATGCAGGGTAATGTTTAGTCAGTATAAATATAACGGGGGATGCAGGGTAATGTTTAGTCAGTATAAATATAACGGGGGATGCAGGGTAATGTTTAGTCAGTATAAATATAACAGCGGATGCAGGGTAATGTTTACCCAGTATAAATATAACGAAGGATGCAGGGTAATGTTTAGTCAGTATAAATATAACGGGGGATGCAGGGTAATGTTTAGTCAGTATAAATATAACGGGGGATGCAGGGTAATGTTTAGTCAGTATAAATATAACGGGGGATGCAGGTTAATGTTTAGTCAGTATAAATATAACGGGGGATGCAGGGTAATGTTTAGTCAGTATAAATATAACGGGGGATGCAGGGTAATGTTTAGTCAGTATAAATATAACGGGGGATGCAGGGTAATGTTTAGTCAGTATAAATATAACGGGGGATGCAGGGTAATGTTTAGTCAGTATAAATATAACGGGGGATGCAGGGTAATGTTTAGTCAGTATAAATATAACGGGGGATGCGGGGTAATGTTTCGTCAGTATAAATATAACGGGGGATGCGGGGTAATGTTTAGTCAGTATAAATATAACGGGGGATGCAGGGTAATGTTTAGTCAGTATAAATATAACGGAGGATGCAGGGTAATGTTTAGTCAGTATAAATATAACGGGGGATGCAGGGTAATGTTTACCCAGTATAAATATAACGGGGGATGCAGGGTAATGTTTAGTCAGTATAAATATAACGGGGGATGCAGGGTAATGTTTAGTCAGTATAAATATAACGGGGGATGCAGGGTAATGTTTAGTCAGTATAAATATAACGGGGGATGCGGGGTAATGTTTAGTCAGTATAAATATAACGGGGGATGCAGGGTAATGTTTACCCAGTATAAATATAACGGGGGATGCAGGGTAATGTTTAGTCAGTATAAATATAACGGGGGATGCAGGGTAATGTTTACCCAGTATAAATATAACGGGGGATGCAGGGTAATGTTTACCCAGTATAAATATAACGGGGGATGCAGGGTAATGTTTACCCAGTATAAATATAATGGGGGATGCAGGGTAATGTTTACCCAGTATAAATATAACGGGGGATGCAGGGTAATATTTAGTCAGTGTAAATATAACGGGGGATGCAGGGTAATGTTTACCCAGTATAAATATAACGGGGGATGCAGGGTAATGTTTACCCAGTATAAATATAACGGGGGATGCAGGGTAATGTTTAGTCAGTATAAATATAACGGGGGATGCAGGGTAATGTTTAGTCAGTATAAATATAACGGGGGATGCAGGGTAATGTTTAGTCAGTATAAATATAACGGGGGATGCAGGGTAATGTTTAGTCAGTATAAATATAACGGGGGATGCAGGGTAATGTTTAGTCAGTATAAATATAACGGGGGATGCAGGGTAATGTTTAGTCAGTATAAATATAACGGGGGATGCAGGGTAATGTTTAGTCAGTATAAATATAACGGGGGATGCGGGGTAATATTTAGTCAGTATAAATATAACGGGGTATGCGGGGTAATGTTTAGTCAGTATAAATATAACGGGGGATGCAGGGTAATGTTTAGTCAGTATAAATATAACGGGGGATGCAGGGTAATGTTTAGTCAGTATAAATATAACGGGGGATGCAGGGTAATGTTTAGTCAGTATAAATATAACGGGGGATGCAGGGTAATGTTTAGTCAGTATAAATATAACGGGGGATGCAGGGTAATGTTTACCCAGTATAAATATAACGGGGGATGCAGGGTAATGTTTAGTCAGTATAAATATAACGGGGGATGCAGGGTAATGTTTAGTCAGTATAAATATAACGGGGGATGCAGGGTAATGTTTACCCAGTATAAATATAACGGGGGATGCAGGGTAATGTTTAGTCAGTATAAATATAACGGGGGATGCGGGGTAATGTTTAGTCAGTATAAATATAACGGGGGATGCGGGGTAATGTTTAGTCAGTATAAATATAACGGGGGATGCAGGGTAATGTTTAGTCAGTATAAATATAACGGGGGATGCGGGGTAATGTTTAGTCAGTATAAATATAACGGGGGATGCAGGGTAATGTTTAGTCAGTATAAATATAACGGGGGATGCAGGGTAATGTTTAGTCAGTATAAATATAACGGGGGATGCAGGGTAATGTTTAGTCAGTATAAATATAACGGGGGATGCAGGGTAATGTTTAGTCAGTATAAATATAACGGGGGATGCAGGGTAATGTTTAGTCAGTATAAATATAACGGGGGATGCAGGGTAATGTTTAGTCAGTATAAATATAACGGGGGATGCAGGGTAATGTTTAGTCAGTATAAATATAACGGGGGATGCAGGGTAATGTTTAGTCAGTATAAATATAACGGGGGATGCAGGGTAATGTTTAGTCAGTATAAATATAACGGGGGATGCAGGGTAATGTTTAGTCAGTATAAATATAACGGGGGATGCGGGGTAATGTTTACCCAGTATAAATATAACGGGGGATGCAGGGTAATGTTTACCCAGTATAAATATAACGGGGGATGCAGGGTAATGTTTAGTCAGTATAAATATAACGGGGGATGCAGGGTAATGTTTAGTCAGTATAAATATAACGGGGGATGCAGGGTAATGTTTAGTCAGTATAAATATAACGGGGGATGCAGGCTAATGTTTAGTCAGTATAAATATAACGGGGGATGCGGGGTAATGTTTAGTCAGTATAAATATAACGGGGGATGCAGGGTAATTTTTACCCAGTATAAATATAACGGGGGATGCAGGGTAATGTTTAGTCAATATAAATATAACGGGGGATGCAGGGTAATGTTTAGTCAGTATAAATATAACGGGGGATGCAGGGTAATGTTTAGTCAGTATAAATATAACGGGGGATGCAGGGTAATGTTTAGTCAGTATAAATATAACGGGGGATGCGGGGTAATGTTTAGTCAGTATAAATATAACGGGGGATGCAGGGTAATGTTTAGTCAGTATAAATATAACGGGGGATGCAGGGTAATGTTTAGTCAGTATAAATATAACAGGGAATGCAGGGTAATGTTTAGTCAGTATAAATATAACGGGGGATGCGGGGTAATGTTTAGTCAGTATAAATATAACGGGGGATGCAGGGTAATGTTTAGTCAGTATAAATATAACGGGGGATGCAGGGTAATGTTTACCCAGTATAAATATAACGGGGGATGCAGGGTAATGTTTAGTCAGTATAAATATAACGGGGGATGCAGGGTAATGTTTAGTCAGTATAAATATAACGGGGGATGCAGGGTAATGTTTACCCAGTATAAATATAACGGGGGATGCAGGGTAATGTTTAGTCAGTATAAATATAACGGGGGATGCAGGGTAATGTTTAGTCAGTATAAATATAACGGGGGATGCAGGGTAATGTTTACCCAGTATAAATATAACGGGGGATGCAGGGTAATGTTTAGTCAGTATAAATATAACGGGGGATGCGGGGTAATGTTTAGTCAGTATAAATATAACGGGGGATGCGGGGTAATGTTTAGTCAGTATAAATATAACGGGGGATGCTGGGTAATGTTTAGTCAGTATAAATATAACGGGGGATGCGGGGTAATGTTTAGTCAGTATAAATATAACGGGGGATGCAGGGTAATGTTTAGTCAGTATAAATATAACGGGGGATGCAGGGTAATGTTTAGTCAGTATAAATATAACGGGGGATGCAGGGTAATGTTTAGTCAGTATAAATATAACGGGGGATGCAGGGTAATGTTTAGTCACTATAAATATAACGGGGGATGCAGGGTAATGTTTAGTCAGTATAAATATTACGGGGGATGCAGGGTAATGTTTAGTCAGTATAAATATAACGGGGGATGCAGGGTAATGTTTAGTCAGTATAAATATAATGGGGGATGCAGGGTAATGTTTAGTCAGTATAAATATAACGGGGGATGCAGGGTAATGTTTAGTCAGTATAAATATAACGGGGGATGCAGGGTAATGTTTAGTCAGTATAAATATAACGGGGGATGCGGGGTAATGTTTACCCAGTATAAATATAACGGGGGATGCAGAATAATGTTTAGTCAGTATAAATATAACGGGGGATGCAGGGTAATGTTTACCCAGTATAAATATAACGGGGGATGCAGGGTAATGTTTAGTCAGTATAAATATAACGGGGGATGCAGGGTAATGTTTACCCAGTATAAATATAACGGGGGATGCGGGGTAATGTTTAGTCAGTATAAATAGAACGGGGTATGCGGGGTAATGTTTAGTCAGTATAAATATAACGGGGGATGCAGGGTAATGTTTAGTCAGTATAAATATAACGGGGGATGCAGGGTAATGGTTAGTCAGTATAAATATAACGGGGGATGCAGGGTAATGTTTAGTCAGTATAAATATAACGGGGGATGCAGGGTAATGTTTAGTCAGTATAAATATAACGGGGGATGCAGGGTAATGTTTACCCAGTATAAATATAACGGGGGATGCAGGGTAATGTTTAGTCAGTATAAATATAACGGGGGATGCAGGGTAATGTTTAGTCAGTATAAATATAACGGGGGATGCAGGGTAATGTTTACCCAGTATAAATATAACGGGGGATGCAGGGTAATGTTTAGTCAGTATAAATATAACGGGGGATGCAGGGTAATGTTTAGTCAGTATAAATATAACGGGGGATGCAGGGTAATGGTTAGTCAGTATAAATATAACGGGGGATGCAGGGTAATGTTTAGTCAGTATAAATATAACGGGGGATGCAGGGTAATGTTTAGTCAGTATAAATATAACGGGGGATGCAGGGTAATGTTTACCCAGTATAAATATAACGGGGGATGCAGGGTAATGTTTAGTCAGTATAAATATAACGGGGGATGCAGGGTAATGTTTAGTCAGTATAAATATAACGGGGGATGCAGGGTAATGGTTAGTCAGTATAAATATAACGGGGGATGCAGGGTAATGTTTAGTCAGTATAAATATAACGGGGGATGCAGGGTAATGTTTAGTCAGTATAAATATAACGGGGGATGCAGGGTAATGTTTACCCAGTATAAATATAACGGGGGATGCAGGGTAATGTTTAGTCAGTATAAATATAACGGGGGATGCAGGGTAATGTTTAGTCAGTATAAATATAACGGGGGATGCAGGGTAATGTTTAGTCAGTATAAATATAACGGGGGATGCAGGGTAATGTTTAGTCAGTATAAATATAACGGGGGATGCAGGGTAATGTTTAGACAGTATAAATATAACGGGGGATGCAGGGTAATGTTTAGTCAGTATAAATATAACGGGGGATGCAGGGTAATGTTTAGTCAGTATAAATATAACGGGGGATGCAGGGTAATGTTTAGTCAGTATAAATATAACGGGGGATGCAGGGTAATGTTTACCCAGTATAAATATAACGGGGGATGTAGGGTAATGTTTAGTCAGTATAAATATAACGGGGGATGCAGGGTAATGTTTAGTCAGTATAAATATAACGGGGGATGCAGGGTAATGTTTAGTCAGTATAAATATAACGGGGATGCAGGGTAATGTTTAGTCAGTATAAATTTAACGGGGGATGCAGGGTAATGTTTACCCAGTATAAATACAACGGGGGATGCGGGGTAATGTTTAGCCAGTATAAATATAACGGGGGATGCAGGGTAATGTTTAGTCAGTATAAATATAACGGGGGATGCAGGGTAATGTTTAGTCAGTATAAATATAACGGGGGATGCAGGGTAATGTTTAGTCAGTATAAATATAACAGGGGATGCAGGGTAATGTTTAGCCAGTATAAATATATTACGGGGGATGCAGGGTAATGTTTAGTCAGTATAAATATAACGGGGGATGCAGGGTAATGTTTAGTCAGTATAAATATAACGGGGGATGCAGGGTAATGTTTACCCAGTATAAATATAACGGGCGATGCAGGGTAATGTTTACCCAGTATAAATATAACGGGGGATGCAGGGTAATGTTTAGTCAGTATAAATATAACGGGGGATGCAGGGTAATGTTTAGTCAGTATAAATATAACGGGGGATGCAGGGTAATGTTTAGTCAGTATAAATATAACGGGGGATGCAGGGTAATGTTTAGTCAGTATAAATATAACGGGGGATGCAGGGTAATGTTTAGTCAGTATAAATATAACGGGGGATGCAGGGTAATGTTTAGTCAGTATAAATATAACAGGGGATGCAGGGTAATGTTTAGTCAGTATAAATATAACGGGGGATGCGGGGTAATATTTAGTCAGTATAAATATAACGGGGTATGCGGGGTAATGTTTAGTCAGTATAAATATAACGGGGGATGCAGGGTAATGTTTAGTCAGTATAAATATAACGGGGGATGCAGGGTAATGTTTAGTCAGTATAAATATAACGGGGGATGCGGGGTAATGTTTAGTCAGTATAAATATAACGGGGGATGCAGGGTAATGTTTAGTCAGTATAAATATAACGGGGGATGCAGGGTAATGTTTACCCAGTATAAATATAACGGGGGATGCAGGGTAATGTTTAGTCAGTATAAATATAACGGGGGATGCAGGGTAATGTTTAGTCAGTATAAATATAACGGGGGATGCAGGGTAATGTTTACCCAGTATAAATATAACGGGGGATGCAGGGTAATGTTTAGTCAGTATAAATATAACGGGGGATGCAGGGTAATGTTTAGTCAGTATAAATATAACGGGGGATGCAGGGTAATGTTTACCCAGTATAAATATAACGGGGGATGCAGGGTAATGTTTAGTCAGTATAAATATAACGGGGGATGCGGGGTAATGTTTAGTCAGTATAAATATAACGGGGGATGCGGGGTAATGTTTAGTCAGTATAAATATAACGGGGGATGCAGGGTAATGTTTAGTCAGTATAAATATAACGGGGGATGCGGGGTAATGTTTAGTCAGTATAAATATAACGGGGGATGCAGGGTAATGTTTAGTCAGTATAAATATAACGGGGGATGCAGGGTAATGTTTAGTCAGTATAAATATAATGGGGGATGCAGGGTAATGTTTAGTCAGTATAAATATAACGGGGGATGCAGGGTAATGTTTAGTCAGTATAAATATAACGGGGGATGCAGGGTAATGTTTAGTCAGTATAAATATAACGGGGGATGCGGGGTAATGTTTACCCAGTATAAATATAACGGGGGATGCAGGGTAATGTTTAGTCAGTATAAATATAACGGTGGGATGCAGGGTAATGTTTAGTCAGTATAAATATAACGGGGGATGCAGGGTAATGTTTAGTCAGTATAAATATAACGGGGGATGCAGGGTAATGTTTACCCAGTATAAATATAACGGGGGATGCAGGGTAATGTTTAGTCAGTATAAATATAACGGGGGATGCAGGGTAATGTTTACCCAGTATAAATATAACGGGGGATGCAGGGTAATGTTTAGTCAGTATAAATATAACGGGGGATGCAGGGTAATGTTTACCCAGTATAAATAGAACGGGGGATGCGGGGTAATGTTTAGTCAGTATAAATAGAACGGGGTATGCGGGGTAATGTTTAGTCAGTATAAATATAACGGGGGATGCAGGGTAATGTTTAGTCAGTATAAATATAACGGGGGATGCAGGGTAATGGTTAGTCAGTATAAATATAACGGGGGATGCAGGGTAATGTTTAGTCAGTATAAATATAACGGGGGATGCAGGGTAATGTTTAGTCAGTATAAATATAACGGGGGATGCAGGGTAATGTTTACCCAGTATAAATATAACGGGGGATGCAGGGTAATGTTTAGTCAGTATAAATATAACGGGGGATGCAGGGTAATGTTTAGTCAGTATAAATATAACGGGGGATGCAGGGTAATGTTTAGTCAGTATAAATATAACGGGGGATGCAGGGTAATGTTTACCCAGTATAAATATAACGGGGGATGCAGGGTAATGTTTAGTCAGTATAAATATAACGGGGGATGCAGGGTAATGTTTAGTCAGTATAAATATAACGGGGGATGCAGGGTAATGTTTAGTCAGTATAAATATAACGGGGGATGCAGGGTAATGTTTAGTCAGTATAAATATAACGGGGGATGCAGGGTAATGTTTAGTCAGTATAAATATAACGGGGGATGCAGGGTAATGTTTAGTCAGTATAAATATAACGGGGGATGCAGGGTAATGTTTAGTCAGTATAAATATAACGGGGGATGCAGGGTAATGTTTAGTCAGTATAAATATAACGGGGGATGCAGGGTAATGTTTACCCAGTATAAATATAACGGGGGATGTAGGGTAATGTTTAGTCAGTATAAATATAACGGGGGATGCAGGGTAATGTTTAGTCAGTATAAATATAACGGGGGATGCAGGGTAATGTTTAGTCAGTATAAATATAACGGGGATGCAGGGTAATGTTTAGTCAGTATAAATTTAACGGGGGATGCAGGGTAATGTTTACCCAGTATAAATACAACGGGGGATGCGGGGTAATGTTTAGCCAGTATAAATATAACGGGGGATGCAGGGTAATGTTTAGTCAGTATAAATATAACGGGGGATGCAGGGTAATGTTTAGTCAGTATAAATATAACGGGGGATGCAGGGTAATGTTTAGTCAGTATAAATATAACAGGGGATGCAGGGTAATGTTTAGCCAGTATAAATATATTACGGGGGATGCAGGGTAATGTTTAGTCAGTATAAATATAACGGGGGATGCAGGGTAATGTTTAGTCAGTATAAATATAACGGGGGATGCAGGGTAATGTTTACCCAGTATAAATATAACGGGCGATGCAGGGTAATGTTTACCCAGTATAAATATAACGGGGGATGCGGGGTAATGTTTAGCCAGTATAAATATAACGGGGGATGCAGGGTAATGTTTAGTCAGTATAAATATAACGGGTGATGCAGGGTAATATTTAGTCAGTATAAATATAACGGGGGATGCAGGGTAATGTTTAGTCAGTATAAATATAACAGGGGATGCAGGGTAATGTTTAGCCAGTATAAATATAACGGGGGATGCAGGGTAATGTTTAGTCAGTATAAATATAACGGGGGATGCAGGGTAATGTTTAGTCAGTATAAATATAACGGGGGATGCAGGGTAATGTTTAGTCAGTATAAATATAACGGGGGATGCAGGGTAATGTTTACCCAGTATAAATATAACGGGGGATGCAGGGTAATGTTTAGTCAGTATAAATATAACGGGGGATGCAGGGTAATGTTTAGTCAGTATAAATATAACGGGGGATGCAGGGTAATGTTTAGTCAGTATAAATATAACGGGGGATGCAGGGTAATGTTTAGTCAGTATAAATATAACGGGGGATGCAGGGTAATGTTTAGTCAGTATAAATATAACGGGGGATGCAGGGTAATGTTTAGTCAGTATAAATATAACAGGGGATGCAGGGTAATGTTTAGTCAGTATAAATATAACGGGGGATGCGGGGTAATATTTAGTCAGTATAAATATAACGGGGTATGCGGGGTAATGTTTAGTCAGTATAAATATAACGGGGGATGCAGGGTAATGTTTAGTCAGTATAAATATAACGGGGGATGCAGGGTAATGTTTAGTCAGTATAAATATAACGGGGGATGCAGGGTAATGTTTAGTCAGTATAAATATAACGGGGGATGCAGGGTAATGTTTAGTCAGTATAAATATAACGGGGGATGCAGGGTAATGTTTACCCAGTATAAATATAACGGGGGATGCAGGGTAATGTTTAGTCAGTATAAATATAACGGGGGATGCAGGGTAATGTTTAGTCAGTATAAATATAACGGGGGATGCAGGGTAATGTTTACCCAGTATAAATATAACGGGGGATGCAGGGTAATGTTTAGTCAGTATAAATATAACGGGGGATGCGGGGTAATGTTTAGTCAGTATAAATATAACGGGGGATGCGGGGTAATGTTTAGTCAGTATAAATATAACGGGGGATGCAGGGTAATGTTTAGTCAGTATAAATATAACGGGGGATGCGGGGTAATGTTTAGTCAGTATAAATATAACGGGGGATGCAGGGTAATGTTTAGTCAGTATAAATATAACGGGGGATGCAGGGTAATGTTTAGTCAGTATAAATATAACGGGGGATGCAGGGTAATGTTTAGTCAGTATAAATATAACGGGGGATGCAGGGTAATGTTTAGTCAGTATAAATATAACGGGGGATGCAGGGTAATGTTTAGTCAGTATAAATATAATGGGGGATGCAGGGTAATGTTTAGTCAGTATAAATATAACGGGGGATGCAGGGTAATGTTTAGTCAGTATAAATATAACGGGGGATGCAGGGTAATGTTTAGTCAGTATAAATATAACGGGGGATGCAGGGTAATGTTTAGTCAGTATAAATATAACGGGGGATGCAGGGTAATGTTTAGTCAGTATAAATATAACGGGGGATGCGGGGTAATGTTTACCCAGTATAAATATAACGGGGGATGCAGGGTAATGTTTAGTCAGTATAAATATAACGGGGGATGCAGGGTAATGTTTAGTCAGTATAAATATAACGGGGGATGCAGGGTAATGTTTAGTCAGTATAAATATAACGGGGGATGCAGGGTAATGTTTACCCAGTATAAATATAACGGGGGATGCAGGGTAATGTTTAGTCAGTATAAATATAACGGGGGATGCAGGGTAATGTTTAGTCAGTATAAATATAACGGGGGATGCAGGGTAATGTTTAGTCAGTATAAATATAACGGGGGATGCAGGCTAATGTTTAGTCAGTATAAATATAACGGGGGATGCGGGGTAATGTTTAGTCAGTATAAATATAACGGGGGATGCAGGGTAATTTTTACCCAGTATAAATATAACGGGGGATGCAGGGTAATGTTAGTCAATATAAATATAACGGGGGATGCAGGGTAATGTTTAGTCAGTATAAATATAACGGGGGATGCAGGGTAATGTTTAGTCAGTATAAATATAACGGGGGATGCAGGGTAATGTTTAGTCAGTATAAATATAACGGGGGAT